>NC_042969.1:29864155-30069155 GCF_901001165.1 Salmo trutta | reverse complement strand
TGACTGTTGAACCCTCTGCTTTATTGTGGGCTAATACCGCCTTTTCTCATCTTTTAAACTCCCCTGGGAGGATTTCACAAAGTAAGATCGGTAAAGAATACAATTAGTCAGCCAGCTAATTGTCATTATGTTACGAACTAACTCCATATTCCTCCAGGATGCTGAATTTAAAATGATAGTTGAAGGGCATTAGAGTATTGGAACATGTCAGTATTTGATGTATTATGAATGACCCAGTATGTAACAATGTCACAATTGTGGGAAATGTTAGATGAACTGACCTTCAATAATATCATTGTGTTGATTCACTTATTATAGACCTTTACAAAATTCCTGATTTAAATGTCTGAGGCGATTTATATGGTTTCACATGATTCTTTCACTTCCATTGAAGCAAAGGAACCAAGTTAATTTGTGTTCATTTCCTCAACCTGCCTCCCTGAACAATTGTGGATGTTAGACGGGCTTTTTTGTTGTAAATGACTACAGAATGTTAACAAAGATAAAAGGTCTATTTTAGAATGTATATAAATAACGATCATTTTGTGGATTGATTGACTAGTACTACTAAACAGCCAATATCTGCCGAGTCATTGTGGCTTGTTTTGAGCAACATGTTTTCTATATAGATATCTAATTTATTAAAATTTATCTGAATGTGTTGTTTCTTGACTGTCTAAGAAACTACTCACGTCAAACAGGACAAAGACATTTATCGATCTTAAAATTGTATTTATTCTTGTGCACCTTACAAGAACTACAAAGAGAAAATTCCAAATAGGCAGTAGAAAGAAACCTTTATAAACAGAAAAACTTAAAGGTTTGTTTGCTAAATAAGTCTCCATTCTCCATAACAATCTTCATTATAAAACATGCTCTTTATTCACCATGTTAACTTCACGCTATTTTGACATTGTTTCAGACAGAAAGTCCAGATATTTTTTGCAGCTACTGGAGAAAAGAGATCTAGAAGACTATTTACAGAAGTGTGTTGGTTCATCCACTCAGAGAGAACTGCCAGGGATGGGGCCAATTTCTTTTCAATTACAAAAATATGGAATTGGAATTTGGTTTACTTTGAGTTGACCACAACCCTTCAGTCAACATAAGGAACTACTGTGGGTTAAAGAAACAGACTGGGTCATAATCACAGTTGGTTATTTGAATCTTCCAGGTAACGATGATGAAACAAGCATTCAGACCACGGTCATAGTTTGCGTTGCTGCAGTCATGTCATGAACAACAGTAGGAGAGGGTGAAAAAACAGAGGGGCCTCAATCATTAATACGATCAGTCTAAAACAAAACATCCAGATGAGAACTACAATTCCAGTCCTTCCAGCTGAACGCATGCTTGGTTAAAGAACTACATCCCCCATCCGGCCCCCAGGCCATTGGAACTCCTGTCTCCTCGTCCACCGCCGCTATAGTAACTGCTGCTCATACCGCCCTGGTTACCTGACAGGAGAGGGATACACACTATAGGACCGAGGAGTTCACACACAGTAAAGTTTGATAGTTCGAGTCATACGCAGATACATAGACATACAAGGCTGACAGAGCTAATACTCACTATAGTCACTGTAACCTCCCATGCTGCCCTGGCTGCTGTAGCCTCCAGAGTATCCAGAGCTCAGCCCTCCACTGCTATAGGAGGACTGGCTCCCCATACCCCCCTGCATCGGACTGCCGTACGAGCCATTACTGCCCCCTGCTGTAGAGTTCAGGAACAGCTCCACATAGCGGTGCTCTGCAGGACAGACAGCTGGTTAGTACATATATTAAGGTAGGAAAATAAGGAAGGAATGCTGGGGGGGGTGGGGGGGCAAGGAGGAGGAATTGTGGGGACGGAGAGGGATGGAGGGATTATGGGGGGTACATTTGAAAGTGCCTTTCATAATAGCTGTGGCCGGCTCAAACCAAAATAACTTCAAAACAAAGACAGACTCACGCATGTTGGCCTTGTCCTTTGACATGGCTGTCACAGCATCCTCATGTGTAGCAAACTCCACGTCAGCCTCTCCTGTCACTCTGCCGTCAGGACCGATCTCTACATGCACTCTCACTGGGTTCAGAGGAGAGAAGAACTACGGAGAGAGGGAGCAGTGTGTTATTCTCACCGTCTCTCACACACACCATTCTTAGTAGGAGACCCTACAACTCACATTGTAGATGTCAGTCTCTGTGGCTCTGTAGGGCAGACCCCTCATGTGAACACAGTGACCCGTGGTGCTCTGGAAGGAGGAGCTACTGTCACCATACCGCCCATCAGACACACCTGAGGTTAGACACACACCTTAGTTATGGAGACACTGGTCTGGGACATTGAGGCATATACAGTCTCTCATCATAATAGAAATGTACATAGAGGGCTAGGAAGAGTATGACTGGGAGACAATTATGTTATGATCCATAATCATGACCCTTCTGACTGATCATCTTTCCCTCTTAATCCATTTAGATGATCAAAAACAAACACTATCTTCTTACACCAGGAAGACATTACACACACCTCCACCATAGCCTCCGCGTCTGGCCCTGTCGTAAGAGCCCCCTCCTCGGCCCCCCATCATGTTGTACCCACGGCCCCCAGACGGTCTGTCATAGGGCCCCGGTCTCTGCATCCCCATAGGTTTCCTCTGGGGTTCGTAGTGGGTCCTCACCTCGGCACGGCTGCTCTTGAAGATCTCAATGTACCTGAGATGCATACAGTACACACACCACCATGAAGAGCCCACCACACAGGAGGAGGGAGACTAGAGCTAGCTACTGTACAGCTCCTAAGGCTGAATCAATGTGTGTTCAAATGGAAAGGGCACCAATAAAGTTGGATGTTCAATATTCAGTTGACATTTTTCTATAGTTGCTGGTCATTGAGGGTACTGATAAAGTTGGGTTATTCAGGCCAGGTGCTGCCATGTGCACTACTGTTCCGTAGGTAGGTGAGACTTGATCTAGTGGGTAACAGTATACTGGGTAGTATAAAGCCTTGACAGTACAACAGACACTTTTCCTATGGTCACCTGCAGGTACTCGATACAGTTAACACTGAGGTTACAGTACAATCTGTGTCCCTGCTGTGGTCATTGTCCTGTTGTTATCCATGGAGACACACTCTCTGAGCATTACCTGTGAGTGACAGTGGGCGGGATCCTTGTCCTCATGTTGAATGGCCCTTAGTGAGTTACAATTCTCCCAGGTGTTCTATCTGTCTGTCCATTGGCTACCTGTATTGATGTTTAGTGCCCAGGAACCAATCAGTTTCACTCTTAAGAATCAGTGTAAAATGGATATGCCAAATTAAACTGCAATTTTTACTTTGCACTCTCAACCAAACTCAGTGACGAACCTGAGAGCTTACAAGTCACCTCGGCACTAAACTCAGAATATGATCCATCTCCCAATGGTTTAAGAACAAAAGAATGTGCTTCATTTTCCCAACGACTGCTGTGAGTGAATGAGTGTTAGTGTGTTTTGATCTAATATTGTAACTATGTGTCTTTGCAGTCAATATCTGAGTATGTGTTGTCTTAAATGAACAGATATCACTTTTTACTGTTCTGTTGAGTGTCAGTCAGTTATACCTGTGGTTAATGTTTGTAAGTTGTACACCATAAGAAATGCAACTTTATCCAGCCAACCAACCATCCATCCCCACCTGTGCCCTATTCTTTCCTTGTGTTTCTTTAGAGCCTTTTCAGCTATATCCTGTGAAGCAAACTGCACGAAGGCCTCCCCCGTACTCCTCCCCTGGAAGTCCAGCGGCAATGTTATCCCATTTGGCACGATTTCCAACCCTTCAACCCAAGGACAGATAACCCCAGTGGGGGACACAGTAAATCACATGCCCAGTTACAGAAAGATAGCTTTCTCTGTTGTTGCTTTATTTATTTTGTATGATAGATTAAAAAAAAAACTTTTTAAAAGAGATAATGAAAACTATACATTATGTAATGTACACACCTGGTGAGTGTTTTTAACCAATGAGTCAATGACCATTCATGGTACTTAATTTTACTGCAACATAAAGGAGGATGAGAGGAAAGAGAGAGAAGAGGATACAGAAGAGACTGTAGGTGTGAAGGAATGAAAAGGAGTGGCTCTGGCGGTACTTGCGTTACCTTTAGTACCCAACCATTCTATAATTGTCCCAATGGGATGAATTAAAGGACCACTGTCAATGAGAGTGACAGAGACTAGCATGTCAGGCCTGATTGGTCAAATTATTGTACAGAATAATTCATTTTGGGACCAAAGCAGTGATAGAGAAAATTAGGTGATGGGGGAAATCCAGGACAAACTATAGCCTGTATAATGGAAGTCGCTCTGGTTAAGACTGTCTGCTAAATGTAAATGATCCTGGATCATTGATGAGGGCTGAGGACGGTCACCTAGTCCTACAGGATGTTATGGGGCTGTTCATGTGAACCAAGCTACTAGTACCTGAGAGGAACTGGACAATCTCCTCCTTGCTGCAGCCGAAGGGGAGGCCTCGGAGCCTGACCAGGCCGTCTCCAGTCGTCTCTGGGCTGCTTGAACCAGAATGTTTCATCACCCAGTCCATCTCCACATTGTTGGATTTGAACACTGAGAAAATACAAGTCAAGTCAACACATACAGTCACTCCTGATAGTGCTACACAATGTAAACTGCTGAGAAATGTAGCCCAAAGTGAAGTCCCAAGGAACATATGCTTCTGCTGCGAACATTGAAACTTCAAGACTTGCAGTGACACAAAAACGCACACACAGAGACACACACACACACACCTTCCACATATCTGTGGCCCATGGTTTCTCTGTCCTTCTTCACAGCGATCTTAAGGTCATCCTCGTTCTCCAGCTCAACGAAGGCCTCTCCGCTGGGTCGGCCCTCACGTGTGGAGGTAAAATGGATGCTGGTGCCATTGTTGGCGATTTTACAATCTATATACCAAGAAGAGGTTAGAGGGACTCACAGTTATCTCAGCTGTGAGAGGCTATAAAGGTGTAGTTTCAAGCTATAAAGGTGTAGTTTCAAGCTATACAGGTGTTATCGTAAAGGTGTTACCTGAGAAAAACCTCTGTATTTCATCCACAGAGCAGGACCATGGTAGGCCTCTCACACGCACCACGAAACCCTCTCCATCAGACATGGTTGGTATTATTTTAAACCTGAGGAAAGTAAAGAAGCATATCGGTATGTTTGTAATGGGGCTCCTGAGTGGCACAGCGGTCTAAGGCACTGCATCGCAGTAAGAGGCGTCACTACAGTCCCTGGTTCGAATCCAGGCTGTATCACATCCGGCCGTGATTGGGAGTCCCATAGGGCGGCATACAATTGTTCCAGCATCGTCCGGGTTTGACCGTCATTGTAAATAATAACTTGTTCTTAACTGACTTGCCTAGTTAAATAAATAAAAATCGTAAATTAACTAGCTACCTTTACTCAGCTAGCCTACGTTACTTGGCTAATAATATTTAACTACGTAACTAGTTAGCTAGCTGGCCATAGAAATTGTATTTTACATTTAGGCAAGTGAATGCAGTTAACTAGCTATCATGTCTCGTAACGTTAGACTTTTTAAATTGCTGCAAATGCTAGCTGGTAGCTATCTAACAATGCGAGCACATTGTGAATTTAGCTAGCGCATTGTTGCTAGTAGCTAACGTTAGTTAAATACATTTAACTGGCTACAGTAGCTAAATTCATTATTATGAAACATATGATTGCACCTAACAAAATAGCTAGATTAAGTTAATTTGGCTAACGTTATTAGATCACAATTTGATCCTTAGACAGTCATACACAAATGGCAGGCCTGGCGTTAGCTACCTGGCTTACTACCAGTAGCTTGATCAAATTGGATGGCATAAACCGCAAGCAAGGACTCACAAGGTAAAGGTAATATCACAAATCATATTCGCTGAAAAATAGACATAGCTACCTGTTAATTTGGATACAGTGGCAATATTATCACAACCAGGATTGCTAGTATAGCTAGCTGTGCATCGGTATCAGGTCGGTGTTTTTCTGCTAGCTAGCGCCTATCTCGCTAACTAGGTCCACGCCCTAAAAGTATGACGTAGCCTGTCTGGGCCCTTTATCTGTGGCCCCATTTTACTGAGGAAACTGTGGTGAAAACTGAACGGTATTACTGCTGTAGACTGCATGACACCTAGCTAGCTTCTTGGGAAACTTGGAAAGCTATTTCTTGCTGTCAGATTCAACATTTACATTGCTTTCCATTGCTCTTGAGAAAAAATGCACTCACATTACTCTAAGGTACATTCCTAATCTAAAACTTATAAATGTACATTTTAACATTAAAGGCCCAGTGCAGTTAAAAAAAAAAATTCCTGTGTTTTGTATTATATTGTACAACAGCTGATGAAACTTACACTGGACAAGTTTTTAAAACATTTATCAGTGTTATTTATTTCATGATAGTTGGCTGGTTGAAAATACAATCTACAAAGGAACTAATTAGCAGGTTTGCATGGGTAGAAGTTTTGGCTTTCCATGGTGACATCACCATGCAGTAAATGAGTTAATAGACCAATAACAAAGAGAGTTCCAAACCTCTCTGCTAATGGGCAGATTCGATTATGCTGAGCGGTGAGGGAGGAGCGCCCTTCTCAAATTGAACATTAATCTGTATTGCTCATTCATGTTGTCAACAAGGCAGCATGGTGCATCGTCCAGAAACATACATCTATTTTCTACAAAATACACGTTTTAATTTTCTAACTACACTGAACAAAAAGTGGTGCTGAGGAGTATTTCTGTCTGTAATAAAGACCTTTTTGGGGGGAAAATGGCTGGGCCTGGCTCCCCAGTGAGTGGGCCTGGCTACCAAGTGGGTGAGCCCATTTTTGTGTTCAGTATAGTTTTCATTGGGAAGGCAGATAAAGGGTTTTTATTTAAAGCTATCACTTTTGCATGTGTAGTCACAGAATCCTACTCATTACACTTCGTGCTTAATTAGGTCACTTTTGTTTTGAGCCGACTTCGCGTGGACTTTGAACGGGCACTTGGTTAATGCCTGGGTGGCAGACCGGTTTCAAAATGAATGCAATGAACTTTCACCCTGGTGCAAAACACGCCTACCCTGGCCGGGCCAGGGTAGGCGTGCAACTGCACCGCCCGAAACCGCAAGGCTCTCCAGAGGGCGGTGCGGTCTGCCCAACGCATCACCGGGGGCACACTGCCTGCCCTGTAGGATACCTACAGCACGCGATGTCACAGGAAGGCCAAAACGATCATCAAGGACATCAACCACACGAGCCACGGCCTGTTCACCCTGCTATCATCCAGATGGCGAGGTTAGTACAAGTGCATCAAAGCTGGAACCGAGAGACTGAAAAATAGCTTCTATCTCAAGGCCATCAGACTGTTAAATAGCCATCATTAGCCGGCTCCCACCCGGTTACTCAACCCTGCACCTTAGAGGCTGCTGCCCTATGTACATAGACATGGAATCACTAGTCACTTTAATAATGGAACACTAGTCACTTTAATAATGTTTACATACTGCTTTACTCATTTCGTATGTATATACTGTATTCTATTGTACTGTATTTTAGTCAATGCCACTCTGACATTGCTCATCCTAATATTGATATATTTCTAAATTCCATTCTTTTACTTTTAGATTTCAAATCAAATCAACAACAAAAAAATCACATGCCCAGAATACAACAGGTGTAGACGCTACAGTGAAATGCTTACTTAAGCCCTTAACCAACAATGCAGTTTTAAGAAAAATAAGTGTTAAATAAAAAATAGATAAGTAAAAAAGAAAAAAGAAAATTAACAAATAATTAAACAGCAGCAGTAAAATAACAATAGCGAGGCTATATGCAGGGGTACCAGTACAGAGTCAATGTGTGGGGGCACCGGTTTGTGTGTATTGTTGTGAATTGTTAGATACTACTGCACTGTTGGAGCTAGGAACACAAGCATTTCGCTACACCCGCAATAACATCTGCCAAATATGTGTATGTGACCAATAAAATGTTATTTGATTTGATTTATCAGGCAAGCTGTTGCTGAGTGAGTGAGTGAGTGGTGGGGAGGGCCAGAGGTGTGTGTTTTTGTGTTGAGAGAGCACTGCAGCATGCAGCTTAGTCCTCTATTGGCTGAGTCATGTGAGTGAGAGGAGACAGCAGCACACACTCACATCATTACTTTTTACCAGTTGTAGGTAGGCTATTTAACTTGTCATTATGTGCGAGTGGAAATTTGAAATGGAAGTTATGGAACTCCCTCGGGTGCTTCTGTTTTGGGGAAAAAGTCCTCAGTGAAACTGACATTAAATGTGGAGAATGATACATTTGCATCTGTTGGCCATCAAGTAGCCTATTCATTTATATACCATTGTAGGCCACAAGGGTTCCCCCCCACATTTTTTTTTTTTTCAAGGAACTCAGTCCAGCTAGTAGAAGTTGTAATAGTAGAATGCACAAGGTGCCATTTCTAAATTGGGTAGTGCATCATCAGTTCCTCTTGTCATGTTAGTCATTGCAAACATTAGAGAGCTATTTATAACTTGTCAGAAATGTCCAGATCAACTAGCCCATGTCAGCTAACGTTTTAGATATTGTTGTAATTTTTTACTCACTCAAATATCAAATGAATACACATTAGACATGGCAAAATATATATAAGAAAACTAGCTTTAAAACGGCAACATTTTCTTTGCACCCCATGGCAAAATGTGTAGAACTGCAGGAAATAAGCTTTAACCCTGCAAAACTCTCCACCAACAAGAGGGGTGTGAACAGTTTGTGTCATGAACAGTGCTTGTACCCATAGAAATAGACGTGGCACGTGTGGGGGATGTTCCCCGATGCTGAGAGGGGGGCCCTAAGTGAAAACCTTTTGGAACCCCTGTTGTAGGCTACCATTTGATACAATACATCTGTTGAAATTACAATATCACTGGAGTCATTGCAAATCAATTTGTGCCACTTGTGCTTCCTACCTGGATATGGCAAACAGATTTAATAAGTAGTCTATAACTTCAGTGTATTGTTGTTGTACACACAAAGCTCATCACTAAGCTAAGGACCCTGGGACTAAAGACCTCCCTCTGCAACTGGATCCTGGACTTCCTGAGGGGCCGCCCCCAGGTGGTAAGTAGGCAACAACACATCTGCCACGCTGATCCTCAACACTGGGGCCCCTCAGGGATGCGTACTTAGTCCCCTCCTTTATTCCCTGTTCACCCACGACTGCGTGGCCAAGCACAACTCCAACACAATCATTAAGTTTGCTAACGACCGAACAGTGGTAGGCCGGATCACCGACAACGATGAGACAGCCAATAGGGAGGATGTCAGATACCTGGAAGTGTGGTGCCAGGACAACCACCTCTCCCTCAATGTGAGCAAGACTAAGGAGATGATCGTGGACTATGGGAAAAGGAGGGCCGAACAGGCCCCCATTAACATAGACGGGGCTGAAGTGGAGTGGGGGTCGAGAGTTTCAAGTTCCTTGGTGTCCACATTACAAACAAACTATCATGGTCCAAACACATCAAGACAGTTGTGAAGAGGGCACAACAACACCTTTTCCCACCCAGGAGACTGAAAAGATTTGGCATGGGTCCCCAGATCCTCAAAAGATTTTATAGCTGCACCATCGAGAGCATCCTGACCGGTTGCATCACCGCCTGGTATGGCAACTGCTGGGCATCTGACCGTAAGGCGCTACGGAGGGTAGTGCTTACAGCCCAGTACATCACTGGGGCCAAGCTTCCTGACATCCAGGACCTACAGTTGAAGTCGGAAGTTTACATACACTTAGGTTGGAGTCATTAAAACTTGTTTTTTTACCACGCCACAAATTGTTTTGTTAACAAACTATAGTTTTGGGAAGTTGGTTAGGACATCTACTTTGTGCATGACACAAGTCATTTTTCCAACAATTGTTTACAGACAGATTATTTCACTTATAATTCACTGTATCACAATTCCAGTGGGTCAGAAGTTTACATACACTAAGTTGACTGTGACTTTTAAACAGCTTGGAAAATTCCAGAAAATGATGTCATGGCTTTAGAAGCTTCTGATAGGCTAATTGACATCATTTGAATCAATTGGAGGTGTACCTTTGCTTGACATCATGGGAAAATCAAAAGAAATCAGCTAAGACCTCAGAAAGAAATGTAGACCTCCTCAAGTCTGGTTCATCCTTGTGAGCAATTTCTAAACGCCTGAAGGTATCACGTTCATCTGTACAAACAATAGTACGCAAGTATAAACACCATGGGACCACGCAGCCGTCATACCGCTCAGGAAGGAAATGCGTTCTGTCTCCTAGAGATGAACGTACTTTGGTGCGAAAAGTGCAAACCAATCCCAGAACAACAGCAAAGGACCTTGTGAAGATGCTGGAGGAAATGGTTACAAAAGTATCTATATCCACAGTAAAACGAGTCCTATATCGACATAACCTGAAAGGCTGCTCAGCAAGGAAGGACCCACTGCTCCAAAACCGCCATAAAAAAGCCAGACTACGGTTTGCAACTGCACGTGGGGACAAAGATTGTACTTTTTGGAAAGATCCTCTGGTCTGATGAAACAAAAATAGAACTGTTTGACCATAATGACCATCGTTATGTTTGGCTTAAGGACAACAAAGTCAAGGTATTGGAGTGGCCATCACAAAGCCCTGACCTCAATCCTATAGAAAATTTGTGGGCAGAACTGAAAGTGGGTGCGAGTAAGGAGGCCTACAAACCTGACTCAGTTACACCAGCTCTGTCAGGAGGAATTGGCCACAATTCACCCAACTTATTCTGGGAAGCTTGTGGAAGGCTACCCGAAACGTTTGACCCAAGTTAAACAATTTTAAGGCAATGCTACTAAGTAGTAATTGAGTGTACGTAAACTTGTGACCCACTGGGAATGTGATGAAAGAAATAAAAGCTGAAATAAATAATTCTCTCTGCTATTATTCTGACATTTCACATTCTTCAAATAAAGTGGTGATCCTAACTGACCTAAGACAGGGCATTTTTACTAGAATTAAATGTCAGGAATTGTGAAAAACTGATGTGACGGTTTTCGTAAGGTGAAGGAGACCAAGGTGCAGCGTGGTAAGTGCTCATGTTCAGTATTTATTATAACTCAGAACACTAAATCAAAATATCAAACAACAGAAAAACGAACGTCATGTTCTGCAGGCTATACTGAGCTGTACAAAAACAAGATCCCACACGGAAGGAGGGAAAAAGGGCTGCCTAAGTATGATTCCCAATCAGAGACAACGATAGACAGCTGCCTCTGATTGGAAACCATACTCAGCCAAAACAAAGAAATACAACACATAGAATGCCCACCCCACACCCTGACCTAACAAAATAGAGAAATAAAACGTCTCTCTCAGGTCAGGGCGTGACAACTGAGTTTAAATGTATTTGGCTAAGGTGTATGTAAACTTCCGACTTCAACTGTTTATACTAGGCAGTGTCAGAGGAAGGCCCAAAACATTGTCCTAGACTGTTACCGCACGCGGTACCGGAGCGCCAAGTCTAGGACCAAAAGTTCCTTAACAGCTTCTACCTCCAAGCCATAAGACTGCTGAACAATTAATCAGTCCCCCCCTTTGTTTTTACACTGCTGCTACTCGTTGTTTATTATCTATGCATAGTCACTTTACAAATTACCTCGACTAACCTGTACCCCCGCTCACTGACCTCAGTACCAGTACCCCCTGTATTTAGCCTTGTTATTATGTAATTTCTTGTGTTACTTTTTTTATTTTTTACTTTTGTTTTTTTAGTAAACATTTTCTTTACTCTATTTCTTGAACTGCATTGTTGGTTAAGGGCTTGTAAGTAAGCATTTCAAGGTAAGGTCTACACCTGTTGTCTTCGGCGCATGTGACAAATACAATTTGATTTGATTTGTAGCCTTGTGTTATTATGCAATTATTAATGGCCATGTTTAATTAATTAAATTGGAAATTATCCAAGCTCTATCGCAGTTGCCGATCATTTGTTAAAACGCATTAGGTTGACGGTAACAGTCAGATTAGGCTACAGATAAAAACAATTACAGAAAATAAACACTGGCTGTTGTTGACAAACATATTCAGTTCATATACATATTATGAATATTTAATTTGGTGATTTAAAATTTGACCCCATCCTCAGTAGCTTATTCAGCATGCTATTGGGAAACACAAGCACTTCTTACCTCAAAATCGGCAAGATATTCATGTTGAATAAATTAGTCTGTTAATTTGAAGCAAGCTGCTAAATCTTTCAGTTTACATCTTGCCTAGGCTACTGTAGACAAATCACAAATCAAATCAAATTTTATTGGTCACATACACATGGTTAGCAGTTATTGCGAGTGTTGCGAAATGCTTGTGCTTCTAGTTCCGACAGTGCAGCAGTATCTAACATGTAATCTAACAATTCCACAACAACTGCCTAATACACACAAATCTAAGTAAAGGAATAAGAATATATACATATAAATATATGGAAAAGCAATGACAGAGCGGCATAGGCAAGATGCAATAGAAGGTAGATCTACATCTGAAACAAGATGTAGGCATATCAGAGGCTATTGGCTACCTGCATCTATCTAAGCAAACCATGGCAAAGCTGAATTACAATCATAAACCCAGATTTGAGTCTGTAGCCTATACCTATTGAAATGACAAGTTAATCTAGTAAATTGGCCATTTATAACTGTTTGTAGTCTTAACATAATACTGTTATTTTAATCATCTTTTATTTTGTTCATCCAAGTGTTTCTTGCTCAAAGATTTCCAGATCTTCTGTCGAACTTTCATCACTCAAACTCTCCTGTTGGATTTATTTATAGTTATGCACAAAATTGATTTATTTACAATTATTAACCGGGTTCGAGCCCTGAATGCTGATTGGCTGAAAGCTGTGGTATATCAGACCTTATACCATGGGTATAACATAAAAATACTTGGAACGTCTCCTAACGTTGTGCACTTGATCAAGGCACTTAATCCCTAAACCAGGGCACTGTTTTGCGGCGGACCCTGTTGTACTCCTTTCCAAACAGGTGTAATATGTTGGAATATTGTGCATTGGAGAGGAACAGAAGGATTCTATTCTATTCAGAAGAATCATGTTTAGCAGCTAAGTTGCTCTTCTGGTTAACATACTGTATAGGCCTATATCCACTGAGTGTACAAAACATTAAGAACACCTTCCTAATATCGAGTTGTACCTTTGGCACTCAGAACAGCCTCAATTTGTCAGGGCATGAACTCTACAATTTGTTGAAAGTGTTCCACAGGGATGCTGGCCCATGTTGACTCCAATGCTTCCCACAGTTGTGTCATGTTGGCTGGACCATTCTTGATACACACGGGAAACTTTTGAGCGTGAAAACCCCAGCAGCGTTGCAGTTCTTTACCCAAACCGGTGCGCCTGGCACCTACTACCATACCCTGTTCAAAGGCACTTAAATATTTTGTCTCGCCCATTCACCCTCTGAATGGCACACATACACAATCCATGTCTCAGTTGTCTCAAGGCTTAAAAATTATGCTTTAACCTGTCTTCTCCCCTTCATCTACACTGATTGAAGTGGATTTAACAGGTGACATCAATAAGGGATCAGGATCATAGCTTTCACCTGGTCAGTCTATGTCATGGAAAGAGCAGGGGCTCTTAATGATTTGTACACTCAGTGTATATTGGCTAGTAGGCATAGCTTGACTTGGGCAGGAGCTCACCGGAACTGAGTACCGGCACCTCAAATGTTCTAATGCTTGAGTTCCTGCACCTCTTATATAATATTAGCTCAAAAGTATGGCAGAGTTCCTGCTCCTAAATATAAACAGTACCAGCATCCAAAATGAGTACCGGCACCTATTTCAGTCCAAATCACTAGTAGGCCTACTATACACTAAAAACTTTGCCTTCTCAGCATCAAATAATTAAGCTATGCAGAGCCGTGGTCTGGTCCGGTTGGGTCCATCCAGATATATACAGTGAGGGGAAAAAGTATTTGATCCCCTGCTGATTTTGTACGTTTGCCCACTGACAAAGAAATGATCAGTCTATAATTTTAATGGTAGGTTTGGTAGGTTTATTTGAACAGTGAGAGACAGAATAACAACAACAAAAAATCCAGAAAAACGCATGTCAAAAATGTTATAAATTGATTTGCATTTTAATGAGGGAAATAAGTATTTGACCCCCTCTCAATCAGAAAGATTTCTGGCTCCCAGGTGTCTTTTATACAGGTAACGAGCTGAGATTAGGAGCACACTCTTAAAGGGAGTGCTCCTAATCTCAGTTTGTTACCTGTATAAAAGACACCTGTCCACAGAAGCAATCAATCAATCAGATTCCAAACTCTCTACCATGACCAAGACCAAAGAGCTCTCCAAGGATGTCAGGGACAAGATTGTAGACCTACACAAGGCTGGAATGGTCTACAAGACCATCGCCAAGCAGCTTGGTGAGAAGGTGACAACAGCGATTATTCGCAAATGGAAGAAACACAAAAGAACTGTCAATCTCCCTCGGCCTGGGGCTCCATGCAAGATCTCACCTCGTGGAGTTGCAATGATCATGAGAACGGTGAGGAATCAGCCCAGAACTACACGGGAGGTTCTTGTCAATGATCTCAAGGCAGCTGGGACCATAGTCACCAAGAAAACAATTGGTAACACACTACGCTGTGAAGGACTGAAATCCTGCAGCGCCCGCAAGGTCCCCCTGCTCAAGAATACATATACATGCCCGTCTGAAGTTTGCCAATGAACATCTGAATGATTCAGAGGACAACTGGGTGAAAGTGTTGTGGTCAGATGAGACCAAAATGGAGCTATTTGGCAACAACTCAACTCGCCGTGTTTGGAGGAGGAGGAATGCACCCTATGACCCCAAGAACACTGTCAAACATGGAGGTGGAAACATTATGCTTTGGGGGTGTTTTTCTGCTAAGGGGACAGGACAACTTCACCGCATCAAAGGGACGATGGACAGGGCCATGTACCGTCAAATCTTGGGTGAGAACCTCCTTCCCCCAGCCAGGGCATTGAAAATGGGTCGTGGATGGGTATTCCAGCATGACAATGACCCAAAACACACGGCCAAGGCAACAAAGGCGTGGCTCAAGAAGAAGCACATTAAGGTCCTGGAGTGGCCTAGCCAGTCTCCAGACCTTAATCCCATAGAAAATCTGTGGAGGGAGCTGAAGGTTCGAGTTGCCAAACGTCAGCCTCGAAACCTTAATGACTTGGAGAAGATCTGCAAAGACGAGTGGGACAAAATCCCTCCTGAGATGTGTGCAAACCTGGTGGCCAACTACAAGAAACGTCTGACCACTGTGATTGCCAACAAGGGTTTTGCCACCAAGTACTAAGTCATGTTTGCAGAGGGGTCAAATACTTATTTTCCTCATTAAAATGCAAATCATTTTATAACATTTTTGACATGCGTTTTTCTGTATTTTTTTTATGTTATTCTGTCTCTCGCTGTTCAAATAAACCTACCATTAAAATTATAGACTGATCATTTCTTTGGCAGTGGGCAAACGTACAAAATCAGCAGGAGATCAAATACTTTTTTCCCTCACTGTAAACTGTAGTAGTTACATAGATCCAAGACCTGTGACAATCAAACAGGACCACAGAAGTTTACATTTTGGACCTGAATACGAAAGGGACCTGTGAAGACCTCTGCTTTGAAGTACTCCATCCATCACCTCTCATTAATAGCCACATGGGATTACAGTTAGTACCACAGCCTAACAAGTAACCTAATTGCAGAATGGGTTTATGCTAATCACATAGAATACTGTACTCTACCGTGCACTTTAGTTAGGGTCAATCTTTCTATTTTGTTGGTGTTATTAGATTATTAAACTTTAGATGATTATATGAGTTTATTAGTCACATGCACAGGGACACACATGTACTTGCAGGGTACAGTGAAATTATTAAGCTCCATCAGTGCAGGTCAAAAAGAGAAGTGAATGAAACAATCATAAATAAACATAATAATAAAATATACATATTTACAACTGTAACAATGGTAAATGTCCATTGGAGAGTGGGGGCAGGGTAAATGTCCATGGAGGGTGGGGGTATATTTGCCTTGTGGTGGCTATTGAGCAGCCTGATGGTCTGGGGTAGAAGCTATTGGCCACTGACAGTTTTTTTCCATGATGCTCCTATACTGCCCGAGTCTGAGTGATGGAAGCAGGGAGAACAGGCCATGGTTCGGGTGGGTGAGGTCATTTAGGAACTTCTTGGCCTTCCTGCGACACTGGTGCTGTAGGTGTCCTGGAGGGCAGGCAGTGTTCACCCAATGGTGCGTTCCACCCTCTGTAGAGTCAGTGGCGGTGGAGTTGCAGTACCAGGCTGTGGTGCAGCTCGACAGTATGTTCTCAATGGTGTTCCTGTAGGAAACTGCGAGGGCCCTCGGGGAAAGGGCACATTTCGAGTCGCTGTCGTGCCTTCTTCACAACGGTGTCCGTGTAGTTTGACCATTTCAGCTTCTTGGAGATTTGTACACGTGTAACAGTGTAGGTTCCGTGCCTCTCTTCGCCCCAACCCGGGCTCAAACCAGGGACCCTTGCACACATCAACAACTGACACCCACCGAAGCATCGTTACCCATCGCGCCACAAGAGCCACGGCCCTTGCAACGCAAGGGGAAACCCTACTTCAAGTCTCAGAGCGAGTGACGTCACCGATGGAAACGCTATTAGCGCGCACCACCGCTAACTAACTAGCCATTTCACACGGAGGAACTTGAAGATTTTGACCATATCGAAGTCGGCCCCGTTGATGAGAATGGGGCGTGCTCAACCTGGTTCCTCCTGAAGTCCACAATCAGCTCCTTTGTTTTGCTGACGTTGAGAAAGACATTGTTTACCTGGCACCACACTGTCAAAGTGCCTACCTCCTCTCTGTAGGCTGTCTCGTCGCTGTTGGTGATCAGGCCTACTACTATCGTGTCGTCAGAGAACTTGATGGTGGAGTTGGAACTGTGTGAGCCACGCAGTTGTGGGTATACAGGGAGTGCAGGAGGGGACTGATGACGCACCCTTGTCGGGCTCCCGTGTTGAGGATCAGTGTGGAGGAGGTAATGTTGCTGACCTTCACCATGGGGATAGCCTGTCTGGAAGTCCAGGACCCAGTTGCATAGGGAAGAGTTCAGTCCCAGGGTTGTGAGTTTTGTGGTGAGCTTAGAGGGCACTGTGGTATTGAAGGCCGAGCTGTAGTCAATGAACAGCATCCATTCTTGTCCAGGTGGGTGAGGGCAGTGCAATGGCGATTGCGTCGTCCATGGCACTGTCAGTGTGGTAGTCGAATTGGGGAGGAAGGGATGTGGTCTTTGACTAGCATCTCAAAGCACTTAATGATGATGGAAGTGAGTGCTACTGTTCGGTAGTCATTCAGTTCAGTTACTTTCCTTCTGATGACCCTGTTTATGACGTTCCAAATATCATGTTGACATGACAGTAAATGCCTGAAATATTCCAGTTTTAACCAATTTACTTTCAATACCAATACCAGTGAAGCCACTGCACGTTGTGACGTTCGTTTACAGAGACTCGTGATATTGGTAAACCTAACTGACGTCGCGTGCTTCTGCTTGAGAAGCACCAAGGTAAACCAATCATTGTCAGTAATTTTTCGACGTCAACCAATGGCGAATTCAGTATTTTGTTTAGAGGCGGGGTTTCTGAGAAACATTGAGCAATGGGTTAGGTTGTTAGCTAGAAAGTTAGCTAATGGCTGGGGGAAAGAGATCCTCCTCAACCCTCGCTTCGGGAGAGTTTCAGGATTCCCTGAAGTAAAAACACCCGAATATTCCACAAGCGATATCCCTGAAGGAAGTGAAGGTCAACAATAACAACGCTAATATACGTATTGTCAAGATAAGTATGCAGGATGCAGTAGCCGGGACGAGAATGCTGACGGACGCCTTCGAGGACGAGATCGACTCGGTGACTCCTCGCACCCCAGTGGTAGGGATGGGGGTAGGAGCAACACCAGGAGTTGGACTCCGGGGCATAGGGATTGGTGTGGGCGGAAAGAAAGTACGATTGTTTGGCGAGCCCGGTGGGCCTCCTACAGATAGACTGGATTTCAAACTGGCTGCGGCTGCAGTCCTTTCCTCTGGTCCCGGATCCAACAGCGACGAAGACGAGGTCTCAGAGGTAACGTTAGCTAGATATGCTAGTTAGCCAGCTAGCTAGCGCGAACGTTCATCTCACTGCCGAGCCAGCTAGTTAGCTGTGGGCAGCCACCCCCTCCTAGGCTGACGAAATAACATTATAAACAACTACGAATTTGCTCCAAACATGTCTCCAGATAAGTCAATTGCTCATGGGTTGTCAGACATAAGGAGAATAGTGCAAGACACAACATAATTACACGATAACCTATGTAATGTTTTATTTATGCGGCGTAGGCTGTGACCACGGCCTAGTTCGGTTGGAAGCGATCATGCCATCGTCAATGCTAGCTATTAAGTTAGCAATCGTCTCGCAGCAGATACACATTCTCAACTTCGGACACTACACACTGGTGGGAGAGCACGTATTCACAGTGTCAAAAACAAGCACGGGCTGTCAATCTTGCCAATATTTAAACTAGCTAAAATCTTAAAGTAATGGTGCAATTACGTCACCTTTTATAAATTATATCACATTTAAATCCGACGGTCTTTCAATTCCTCAACACACGTTTTAGACAGCTAACGTTAGTTGGCTACCTGTCCTAGCTAGTTGAGTGGTCGATCATCGGGCTGTCATAAATAAAGAATAGAGGGATCAGATGACAATGGTCTCAGCCTCACGAGGCAGTGCCAACTCTATATAACTGTCCTGCGTTGTAACAATTTGTAACAGTCCCCTTTTTGACTTGTGCCCAACTTTACATGTGTTGGTAGGCTTACAGGGCACCACCGTTGAGGTTGATACCTGACAGTTGAGCAGACATCGCGAGCTACAACATAGTCACACACAAACCACGAGTTCCTGTTCTGTCATCTGTAATGATGATGACAACACAACAGGTTCAACTCTAAAATCTTTCTTATGTGGATTAGTTCCCTGACACGTTTGCCCTCTGCTTGTTCACCACCAACCAATCAACATCCGCTTCCATGTCCAGTGAAGGTGTGACTTTTAAAGCCACACCCGTGGTTGCCCTGCCATACCATGCCCCACCATACCCAGCCCTAACCTAACGTGTCTGTGGACTTGTGGTGGCCATGACACGATGAAGTTGTTGTCTGACTGACACATTGCTACCTGTCTGGCTATTCGGTCCACTTCCTACCCAGGCTACAAAGGCACCATGCCTGCCTTGTCATTATAACTGTTGAAATGTAATTAGGCTTGCATGGCATGGCATCATGTGACAGTCTATGGACTTCCATTATAGGAACACAGTCTAGGATCATGTTTGCCTGGGAACCCAATGTTGAAATGCATTGAATTCTATGTCAGGCAAAAATGAGTGTTTGGATCAGGAAATTATCTTCTCACGACCTGTACAAGCCAGCAAATGTATATTTAAACATTCTAGACCGGTTGTTACCGCTGTTGGTCCTTTTTATGGTAGGAATGTCAGACAATATATCCACAGAAAAGGATAGTTAAATCACTTTATCAAAGTGCCGGAAGTGCGTTGATTTCTGTCACCTGAACCATGCGCAGAACCATGTAAACACGAGCTCGGCAAGTATGCATGCTTCCGGTGACAGAGATCTGAACACACTAGCAGCGCTTTGGACAGTTGTCCTTTTACTTTCCTGTGGATACAATGTCTCATTCCTACCTGCAAAAGGACCAACCACACAGATGACTGGTAAAGTAAGTTAAAATATCATTTTATTCAACATTCTGACTGATTTGAGTTTGTGGAAATGTTCCTGATTCAAACATTAATTTCTGCCCAGACATATAATTCAATCCAATCGGGTTTCCAGGCAAGGGTCACATCTGTGTGTGACGCATGTTGGAACTGCCTGACCAGACTATAACCTGACAGTGGCTCAGGGCTAGGGAGCCAAATCATGATAATACTGGAAAATCAATCCACTAATAAGTTTCCCATACATTTCAACAAAGTGTTTTATTTATTCATGAGGCAGTGCCATTTTTTTCTGTCTTGTTTTAAGTCTGTCTGTCGTAACATGTGCACCTGCAGAGAGCACTTTTCCATGTCATGGTGTTGGATAGATGAAGGCTGTGGAGCCTGGCATGTTAACAGGGTGTAGACACTACCTGTTGAGCTACAACCTTCTGACCAAACCATAAGCCACAAGTAAATAGTGAACATTACGTCTGGAATGGATTTTAAGTTCTCGTGTTTCATTTGGGAAATGAGATGGGAGACGAGAGCTGGCAGCTATCTTTCTTGCTCTACCATCTGTCTGTTGGGAATTAGTTGAGGCTGAATGTACAGTATATGTATGATACCTGTGTTAAGTTTTGTGGCCTTTCTAAAAGGCCTTGAGGATGTGGCTGAAAGGGAAGTATTGTTGTGAAATGTTAGCCTAGTGGAGAGCTCACTCCTGTGGGCTGCAGCTGAACTCTGAGCTCCAGGATTAAGCAGACGCCTTTCCAGGCCTTTCCAGCTCTCCGGATGCAACACAGTGCTGGGAACTGTAGTTCATTGAATGGCAGGAGTGATGTCCATTGTTGTTTTTGTGAGAGCCCTCTTGGAACTACATCCCCCAAAAGTAATTGTTTTCTGCATTCCAAGTGTATAGCTACATTCCTCCACACAGACTGCTGCGAGTCTGTCTGTGGACTCCCAGTAGCTTTTCCTTACTGGTCCTCATCTCAGTAAAGGAATACAGCTAAAGGCAGACTATTGACTAAGTTAGCTCAGTCTTCTGTTTTTATTTTGAATGCTGTTTGACAGTTGCAGGTGACACATTGTTTTCATTACATATCTTTGCATACTGTAGTGCAAGGAATGTGACCAGTTTGTCTTATTTCATAGCTTTTTGTGAATTTGAAACAGTTTATTACCTGTTGTCTGAAGTTTAAACACTTCATTAATGTTGAATTCACAGGATCTATTCCCTCATTTTATCTGCACTCCCGTCACGTTCCTCATAAATCTTTGCTAAGCAATTCTAGTAAACGGCACACTAGTTTTGGACTGGGACAGGTTAGTCTGCATGTTGTTGTGTACACAGACGGACACAAGCCCCTCTCTCCGGCGCTGACCTTGGGCAGCTGCAGTCCCAGCACGGAGCTGTGCCAGGGGCCTGTGCTGTATGTACTGAATTTGCTGCATGCTGTTTCCTCCATGCTGCTGTTCTGTGTTAAAGGTTCAGCTATGGGTTAACTGATCCAGGCACCAATACCGCACCCTCCTGGAGTACCTCTTTACAGCTACATACAGCCCCATAGCATACGGTGAAGACGGCCTTTCTAGCAGAGCTAGGAACTGATAGATATGGTTTTCAAATCAAGACCTTGGCTCTCTCTGTTTACACTACACTAACTTCTCAGAGCCTGCTTGGCTTGATTGGCCCCACTCGAGAGAACCTTATGCCGGCTGGTGGTGTTGATATGGAACGGATGTCACTCCATGCATGTTTTTGAGATGTTTATTATGGAACACTTGTTTTGCTCCTTGACCCACATCGAAGTCTCGAGTCTTTTCAGTTATTACACACACAAAGCAACAAACTAATGTTTCTAGTCAAAAGACAGTTTTCGGTTGCAAATCCCCTTGAAGGGATCAGCATAATATGAACCACCATTCTGGAAAACATTGATTTGGGAAACATTTTAAGGAGTTTGTACACCAATAATGCTTGTTAGTTTGCGGACGAAGTTGTGAGGTAGAAAACTGAGATGGGAATCTGTATCAGTCACAAGGCTCCTACATAAAGGCCCTGGATCTTAGATATTCTATAGCTAGGCTGGCCTTTTGCGCTCAGCTCAGGGTAACTCACTGTACTGTACAGACCTAAGCCATTCATCAAACAATGGTTCCAGACTGGAGAAACAGCCTCTTCTCTCCCATCCACATCAAAAATAAAAACAGCCTCTACACATTATCTCCATTCATTTAAAAAAAAATCATAATTTAACCATCACCTAATCTATTTGATGACAACGTGTGTGTATACCATTTGGTTTTGAAGTATTGAAACCAAACCATTTGATTTGAATGATAAGTATTTTTATAATCTATATGAAAAGGTAAGAAGCGCTCATCGTTTCAAATAGGCTTGGCATTGAACAACATATAACACTAAATAGCCGGACAAGTAGCCTATAAAAGGAACAAATTAATTATTTAGGCTATATTATAAGGCTAATTCAATTATTTGGCTGGCAGGAACATTCAGCGCTTAGCTTTTAAACTATTTTGTTGTATTAAATCATGATAGTCTATAAATTGCGCATATAGGCTATGTATGACTGAATTAGAATTAAATAAAAATGAAACCGTGCTTTTCAATTCACTTTTAGAAACAAGTTTGGCCAGACTCTCTTGTGGCTTCAGCCTCATGCGGGGGTTCCTGGAGAGCAGGCCAGCAGCGGAGAATACCCTCTCTGTGCTTGCAAAGCCACTGGTGATGCTAAACACCCTTTGGGCCACTCTTGCCAGACCGGGCAGGGATGCGAAGTTGTCTTTCCAAAAGGTGATAACGTCTTCGTCTGCTTTTCTTCTCATGGCCTTTAGATGGGTCCGCCGCCTCCGTGTCGGACGCCGCCGCCTCCGTGTCGGACGCCGCCGCCTCCGTGTCGGACGCCGCCGCCTCCGTGTCGGACGCCGCCGCCTCCGTGTCGGACGCCGCCGCCTCCGTGTCGGACGCCGCCGCCTCCGTGTCGGACGCCGCCGCCTCCGTGTCGGACGCCGCCGCCGCCTCTTAGTCCGTCATTTGTCTCCCCAATACCAGTTGTGTTGAAGGCCTTGACCGTGTTGCTTGCGCTGTCAGTCACCACTTGTATCAGCTGTCGCTGCACGTTCTAGTTCTTCAGGACACTTTGACATTTCTGCTAAATGGCCTCTGCTGTGTGGTGTCCTTGTATGTGCTTGTAGCTCAGTAACACCATGTGGCCTTTATATTTTCCGTCAATTAAACAAGCGACAAGCCCCCCCCAGGAAACTGTGCCCCCCTTCTTCTAGTCCAAATGTCAGTTGACACAACGAAACCATCACCTAGTTGCAATTGGTCTCTCGGCTTGGCTTTGATTGGAGAGAGTGGGGAATGAGGGTGTCTCTGACCAAACTATAGCAAGGCGGTTTGTAGCCTGGTTGAGATGCACAAACAACGTACCGGATCCCTTCCCATTATCCTTTAGTTAGGGGCTCAAAGTCCAAGTAAACCATTTTAAAAGCCTGCAATTGGCTCTTTATCTTCACGTTTTGTAAAGTAATATTAGAATGTGTCTTTCTCCTGCAAAGTAAATTGCTGCTGCGTCTCCTTCTCTGTAAATACAAATTAGGACTGACCACAATTAGTCGACTGGTCGTTTGTTTGGTCGATCAAGTTTTTTTATTTTTTGTTGAGCAGCATCATATATATTTATTTATTTATTTATTTATTTATTTATTATTAATTACACCTGTCTCATTCACGCCCATCTCATTAACTAGTCCATTGCGGAGGACGAGGGATGGCACAGTCCATGAATGTGTGCTCTCCCGTCAATGCGTTCACATCAATTAAGTTATGAAACAATTGTATGAATAGTTTGCATTTGATTGTTAGTGTCTATCAATTCCCTATTTACATATATCACCAGTAGTACATTTACCATGAATACCTATTTCTCATCTACAATGTTTATGGTCATTTCTGTTAATGCATTCTTCTTTGTAATAATAATAATAATAATAATTATTATTATTATTATTATTATTATTATTATTACAGTCTTTTACCGTTCCTGGAACAAAATGTTTTTGTATAAGGTTTCTTTAGGTAGGCCTAAAGGTTTTTAGGTAAGGCAACTCTATCAAAACGGAAAGCTCCTTGGAAGAACTAATGTGTCAGGCCTTTTGGTCCAAAATCAATGATAGTCTATTGTATAGATAATAGGACGAAAATGACCAGAACTTTTAAGAGATCTGATTTTTGGTCTATAAATACTTGGCTACAATGACATTTAGCTAGCTACCCACCTCGTTCCTTTCTGTTAGCATCTGCATGTAGTACACCACCATGCTTTTGGGATACGTTTGTAGACACTCCCTCTCTTGGTCCTCCTCTTTGTAAGTCACCTTGATTTTGCACCTCTGTGTTTTATCAGCTTCTTGATGAGGTGTTTAGCATCTAAAGCAACTCCCAGCACAGTGAATGCATACATTTTCAGTAGTGATGCACCGATATGACATTTTTGACCGATATCTGATATTTTCCTTGCCAAAAAAAACAATACCGGTAATCGATATAAACATTTTTTTAGTGGCCTTTTAGGCATTCTAGTACAGTTAAATAGTTTACACACATGCATGGACTCCAAGAGGTGTCACTACAGTCCCTGGTTCGAAACCAGGCTGTATCACATCCGGCCCTGATTGGGAGTCCCATAGCACACAATTGGCCCAGTGTCGTCCGGGTTTGGCCGGGGTAGGTTGTCATTGTAAATAAGAATTTGTTCTTAACGGACTTGCCTAGTTAAAGGTTAAACACACCACTCTGACCAAAAAGTTATTTTGTTGGCATTTACATATATTCCCATAATTTTTTAATATTTAACTTTTATTTAACTAGGAAAGTCAATTAAGAACAAATTCGGCCTTGTTTAGGGGCAGAATGACAGATTTTTACCTTGTCAGCTCAGGAATTCGATCTAGCAACCTTTCGGTTACTGGCCCGACGCTCTAACCACTAGGCTACCAGCCACCCCATTACCAGTAAAACGTAATCAAAACCAATTTCTTTCATTTACTTGCTGTGCGGTTTCAGTGTTTATTTGTTCAGTTGTTTCATTCTCAACCAGGATTTCTCATACTATGGAATGCCGTTTGGGTCTTTGCGTGTCAAATAACACTATTTGACATGTCAAATAAGCTTGTTGACCAATCAGAACCTCAATATGACTGTTCTTCCCCAAAAACATCTGTTTAGGTGTGATTTAAATAACCCTAATTTATAAGACAGTTATTTGATTAATGGTGGTCGGACCCATCTATGTGAAGCTAGCCGCAATATTGATTAGCCACAATAATGGATTTTGCGGTTAGCCTTCAAAATAAAACTATAGCATAATTCTTCTATTTGTATTAATTTGCAATGTCAACTATTTTCAGGTCTCTCCAGAGATGTTTGATCGGGTTTTAAAGTCCGGCCTCTGGCTGGGCCACTCAAGGACATTCAGAGACTTGTCCCGAAGCCACTCCTGCGTTGTTTTGGCTGTGTGCTTAGGATCGTTGTCCTTTCGGAAGGTGAACCTTCGCCCCAGTCTGAGGTCCTGAGCGCTCTGGAGCAGGTTTTCATCAAGGATCTCTGTACTTTGCTCCGTTCATCTGTCCTTCGATCTTGACTAGTCTCCCAGTCCCTGCCGCTGAAAATCATCCCCACAGCTTGATGTTTCCTCCATGGCATTCAGGCCAAAGAGTTCAATCTTGTTTCTCATGGTCAGAGTCATTTAGGTGCCTTTTGGCAAACTCCAAGCTGGCTGTCGTGCCTTTTACTGAGAAGTGGCATCCATTTGGCCACAAAGGCCTGATTGGTGGAGTGTTACAGAGATGGTTGCCCTTTTGGAAAGTTCTCCCATTTCCACAGAGGAACTCTGGAGCTCTGTCAGAGTGACCATGGGGTTCTTTGTTACCACCCTGACCAAGGCCCTTCTCCCCCGATTGCTCAATTTGGCCCAGGCGGCCAGCTCTAGGAAGAGTCTTGGTGGTTCCAAATTTCTTCTATTTAAGAATGGAGGCCACTGTGTTCTTGGGGACCTTCAATGCTGCAGACATTTGTTGCTACCCATCCCCAGATATGTGCCTTGACACAATTCTGTCTTGGAGCTCTACGGACAATTCCTGTGACCTCATGGCTTGGTTTTTGATCGGACATGCTCTGTCAACTGTGGGACCTTTATATAGACAGATGTGTGCCTTATCAAATCATGTCCAATCAATTGAATTTACCACAGGTGGACTCCAATCAAGTTGTAGAAACATCTCAAGGATGATCAATGGAAACAGGATGCACCTGAGCTCAATTTTGAGGCTCATAGCAAAGGGTCTGAATACTAAATAAGTTACCTGTTTTTAAAAAATGTTAATACATTTGCAAAAAAAGGTTTTCGCATTGTTGTTATGGGGTGTTGTGTGTAGATTGATGAGGAACATTTTTTATTTAATCCACTTTAGAATAATGCTGTAACAAAATGTGGAAAGGTCAAAGGGTCTGAAACACTGCATTCGGAAAGTTATCTGAAGCCTTGGCTTGACGGAGTCTTCCTCAATGCCCAGACCGTGTCCGTAATAAGGCCTCTGTGCCAATTTGAATGTGTCAGGCAGTTGGAGGGATGGACTTCACATCAGACCTGAAGAGACACCTCGGTGTGTACAGAATATCTAGGTCAACAAGTAGAAAAACTAACACAGGCCAGAGGCCTACATATAGGACAGGAACTCCTTGAGAAATGACAGAGGGAGGTTTTGTTTTCCCTGTCCCTGCCTGTCCTACAGCTGTCCCGCGGTTCATGCTAACCCTTACAGCGGTTCTGCGGTTCATGCTAACCCTTACAGCGGTCCCGCGGTTCATGCTAACCCTTACAGCGGTCCCGCAGTTCATGCTAACCCTTACAGCGGTCCCGCGGTTCATGCTAACCCTTACAGCGGTCCCGTAGTTGGTTGACCTGTAAAAAGTCAGAGCCTATTTAATAGGTCTCGAGCAGGGTACCGATTTTATTGGAGGACCAACAAAAAGCCGATACCGATTAATCGGACAATTAAAAAATATATATATATGTGTAATAATGACAATTGCAACAATACTGAATGAACAATGAACACTATTTTATCTTAATACAAAAATAAAATCAATTTAGTCTCAAATAAATAATGAAACCTGTTCAATTTGGTTTAAATAATGCAAAAACGGAGTGTTGGAGAAGAAAGTAAAAGTGCAATATGTGCCATGTAAAAAAGCTAACGTTTAAGTTCCTTGCTCAGAACATGAGAACATATGAAAGCTGGTGGTTCCTTTTAACATGAGTGGTTAACATGGTGGTTCCTTTTAACACGATTGTGCTTTTTTTCCGCGAATGCGCTTTTGTTAAATCATCACCCGTTTGGCGAAGTTGAAGTAGGCTGTGATTCAATGATAAATTTAACAGGCACTGCATGGATTATATGCAACGCAGGACAAGCTAGTTAGTTAACCTATTAATATCATCAACCATGTGTAGTTAACTAGTGATTTTGTTAGGATTAATTGTTTTTTATAAGATAAGTTTAATGCTAGCTAGCAACTTACCATGGCTCCTTGCAGCCACAAGGTTCTTTTGATGCTGCACTCGCATAACAGGTGGTCAGCCTGCCACGCAGTCTCCTCGTGGATTGCAATGTAATCGGCCATGCCAATATTAATCAGTCGTCCTCTAGCTTGGTGGGCCAAAATATAGTCTGTGGTTGGTTGCGTAATAGACATGACCTTTTCCTGGTCAGGTCACGCATTCAGGAAAAACTTGAAGCTTGGCTAAAAGTCTTCTGCATGCTTGGTTTCGGTTGGCACCTAACCGAATGAGTGTGCTCGCATACTCCCTTTAAAAGACCTTCGCTTGAAAAACCAGAAAAGGCTGCAATAGTCCTGTTTGTCCATCTCGAGATGTCGTAGCCAGTATACACTTCCTCAAAATAGTCAGACTTAATGTAAGATAACTCAGGAAATCGTTTATGCCAAGGCAGTCTTACTTGCTCAATTTTACATCTAACAAGTGAAAAAATGTGCATGAAAATGATTAGTCTCTCGTTGAATGACAACAAACGCTTAATTGAAGAATCCCTACTGTTGACCAATTTCCGACGAAGGGGCGTATACTTCGGCTACCGACGTCAGCTTGCCTTGAGAAGATGTTTTGTGTACATGAGCAGCCGAAAAAAATAACAAATAAAAAACCTTGCCGAAGACCAAAATGTCACAATGTGGTCATAAATATATCCAGTCATGCAAATAAGTCTGGGTTTGCGGAGGACACCAGTCAACCTGAAGAGCTGTGCTAGTTTACATTAGACTCCAGTCTTAGGTCTTATTTAACTCTGTTCATCAACAACTATGGATACAGATTTTTAAGCAATATAATATTAGACATTTTTGGGGTCAGTTGCAGATCAAGATGCAACATCAAGAGTGAGTTGTCCCTGTCTGCTGTTATGTGCTTTATATGTTGTGCTTTGCTTACACTTGTCTCTCTCCCCCTTCTCCTTACCCCAGGTGGAGTCATTTATCTTGGACCAGGAGGACTTGGAGAACCCAATCATGAAGACGGCCTCGGAGTTGCTTTTGTCCAGCGCCACAGACGGGGTGGACCTCCGCACCGTCGACCCAGAGACACAGGCCCGCCTCGAGGCCCTGCTAGAGGCTGCAGGTACGACCTCTAAACCCTGACCTAGACGCAGAGACCTAGGCCCGCCTCAAGGCCCTGCTAGAGGCTGGAAGTACGACTCTGGGCCCTAACCCTGACCCATGTTGTTCAGAACCCAACTGGGCCCAATCCCACTGTTCAGCCCTGTCCCAAAGTCAATTCAAACTCACTTCACCTTAAGATTTAGGCCTAGTACCCCATCCAAACCAATTCTATCTAACCCTACTTGACATGAAAGGACCCCTCCAGCAACCCCATTCCACCCTACCAAATCCCAGCTCGCCCCCTCTAGTACTTCCCACAAACCTGACACCTTGCCTTGCAGACTGTCACAGTTCTGTTTGATCCATTGAAGTGAACGTGTGGTTATCTGCATCTAACACAGCATAGCTGTCACCCACCATCCGACCACGTTAGATCACTGATTACTTCAGGGGAAGGAGGAAGGCAGGAGGCGTTTCAAACAGGAGAAAAGCCAGAAAGAGAGAGGTCCATGTTTCTAATGTCAACATGTGGATGTCTGTGTTAGTGTGTGCTCGCATGTGCGTAGCCTACATGTGTCTGGCTCTTGACTGTTGTAGTGTAGTGGTAGAGCAGGTGCTTATGGGTAAACGTGTGTGTTATATGGACCAGGGTGTGTCTAGGTTTTACAGTTGGTAACAGTATTCAATTATCTTAAAAAGTTTTTTGTTAAATATCAACACAACACAAAATGCAAATTAACGTAATTTCCGGACTATTAAGCGCACCTGAATATAAGCCGCACCCACTGAATTTAAAAAAAAATATTACTTTGAACATAAATAAGCCGCACATGTCTATAAGCCGCAGGTGCCTACCGGTACATTGAAACAAATGAACTTTACACAGGCTTTAACGAAACACGGCTTGTAACAAAAATAAATAGGCTTTAACGAAACACAGCTTGTAACAAAAATAAATAGGCTTTAACGAAACACAGCTTGTAACAAAAATAAAAAGGCTTTAACGAAACACGGCTTGTAACAAAAAGTAAAAATTAGCAGTAAGCTTTAGTTGTCTTTTTGCACTGAGTCAATTCCTCATGCTGCTGTTTCCAACGTCTTATCATCGACTCATTAAGACCAAGCTCCCGTGCAGCAGCTCTATTTCCTTTTCCAACAGCCAGATCAATCGCCTTCAACTTGAAAGCTGCATCATATGCATTTCTCCGTGTCTTTGCCATGATGAGGGTGACAAAATGACTACCGTAATCAGAATGATGGGAAGTTTGAGAGTACTCGATTTAATCTAAACAGTAAACAAAAAAGTTGTTTGACCCTAACCCTTTCGGCAATTTCATTGGTCTAATGAAAGCTTCATGCCGCCAAAAAACGTAGCACGTCAAAATGTGTTTTTAAAAAAAAAAAAATATTTAAAGCGGGAAAAATCCATATATTAGCCGCGTCATTGTTTAAGCCACGAGGTTCAAAGCTGGGAAAAAAGTTGTGGCTTATAGTCCGGAATTTACGGTACAGGAAAATGTCAATGTTGTTTTCTCTTCTCTCTCTCTGAGACACAGGCCATGTCCAAAATGGCACCCTATTCCCTATCCCACAGGTCTATGGTTCCTGATTTTAAAAAGTAGTGCACTATATAGGGAATAGGCTGCAGTTTCTGTGCTGCATTAATGATTTATTCCACCAAGTCAATTGAGAACCAATTCTCATTTAGAATGACAACCTGGCCGAGAGGCATAACATTACAGCAAAGAACAGGACAACACACAATACCACAAACAGAACACACTATATACAGAGAGAAGGTACAAATACATAAAATATACAACGATTACAGTCTCAGGTTAGTTAGGATCACCACTTTATTTTAAGAATGTGAAATGTCAGAATAATACTAGTGATTTATTTCAGCTTTTATTTCTTTCACCACATTCCCAGTGGCTCAGAAGTTTATACACTCAATTAGTATTTGGTAGCATTGCCTTTAAATTGTTTAACTTGGGTCAAATGTTTTGTGTAGCCTTCCACAAGCTTCCCACAATAAGTTGGGTGAATTTTGGCCCGTTCCTCCTGACAGAGCTGGTGTAACTGAGTCAGGTTTGTAGGCCACCTTGCTCGCACACGCTTTTTCAGTTCTGCCCACACATTTTCTATGGGATTGAGGTCAGGGCTTTGTGATGGCCATTCCAATACCTTGACTTTGTTGTCCTTAAGTGATTTTCCCCACAACTTTGGAAGTATGCTTAGGGTCATTGTCCATTTGGAAGACCCATTTGCGACTAAGCTTTAACTTCCTGACTGATGTCTTGAGATATTGCTTCAATATATCCACATAATTTTCGTTTCTCATGATGCCATCTATTTTGTGAAGTGCACCAGTCCCTCCTGCAGCAAAGCACCCCCACAACATGCTGCTGACAGGTGTATAAAATCGATCACACAGCTACGCAATCTCCATAGACGAACATTGGCAGTAGAATAGCTTTAAGAGCTCAGTGACTTTCAATGTGGCACCGTCATAGGATGCCAACTTTCCAACAAGTCAGTTTGTCAAAATTCTGCCCTGCTAGAGCTGCCCCGGTCGACTTAGTGCTGTTATTGTGAAGGGAAAACTTCTAGGAGCAAGAACGTGAAGTGGTAGGCCACACAAGCTCACAGAATGGGACCACCAAGTGCTGAAGCGCGTAAAAATTGTCTGTCCTCGGTTGCAACACTCACTACCGAGTTCCAAACTGCCTCTGGAAGCAACGTCAGCACAAGAACTGTTCGTTTGGAGCTTCATGAAATGGGTTTCTTTGGCCGAGCAGCCGCACACAAGCCTAAGATCAATACAACAGGTGTAGACTTTACAGTGAAATGCTTACTTACGAGCCCTTGACCAACAATGCAGTTTCAAAAAATAAGGACAAGAATAAGAGAAAGTAACAAGTAATTAAAGAGTAGCAGTAAAATAACAATAGCGAGACGATATACAGGGGGGTACCGGTACAGAGTCAATGTGCGGGGGCACCGGTTAGTTGAGGTAGTATGTACATGTAGGTAGAGTTATTAAAGTGACAATACATAGATGATAACAACAGAGAGTAGCAGCAGTGTAAAAGAGGGAGGGGGGGCAATGCAATTAGTCTGGGTAGCCATTTGATTAGATGTTCAGGAGTCTTATGGCTTGGGGTTAGAAGCTGTTTGGAAGCCTCTTGGACCTAGACTTGGAGCTCCGGTACCGCTTGCCGTGCGGTAGCAGAAAGAACAGTCTATGACTAGGGTGGCTGGAGTTTTTGACCATTTTTAGGGCCTTCCTCCACACCGCCTGGTATAGAGGTCCTGGATGGCAGGAAGTTTTGACCCAGTGACATACTGGGCTGTTCACACTACCCTCTGTAGTGCCTTGTGGTTGGAGGCCGAGCAGTTGCCATACCAGGCAGTGATGCAACCAATCAAGATGTTCTCGATGGTGCAGCTGTAGAACCTTTTGAGTATCTGAGGACCCGTGCCAAATCTTTTCAGTCTCCTGAGGGAAAATAGGTTTTGTCGTGCCCTCTTCACGACTGTCCTGGTGTGCTTGGACCATGTTAGTTTGTTGGTGATGTGGACTCCAAGGAACATGAAGCTCTCAACCTGCTCCGCTGACTTTGGAGCAGTGGAAGCATTTTCTTGGAGTGGATAATCACACTTCACCATCTGGCTGTCTGACGAATGAATCTGAATTTGGCGGTTGCCAGGAGAACGCTACCTGCCCTGATGCTTAGCGCCAACTGTAAAGTTTGGAGGAGGAGGAATAATGGTCTGGGGCTGTTTTTTATGTTTTGGGCCCCTTGTTCCAGTGAAAGGAAATCTTAATGCTACAGCATACAAGAAATGGTTTGAGATCGGTGTGGAAGAATTTGACTGGCCTGCACAGAGCCCTGACCTCAACCCCATTGAATACCCTTGGGATGAATTGGAATGCTGACTGCGAGCCAGGCCTAATCGCCCAACATCAGTGGCCGACCTCACTAATGGTTTTCTGGCTGAATGGAAGTAAGTCCCCGCAGCAATGTTCCAACATCTAGTGGAAAGCCTTCCCAGTCAAGGTTGTTATAGCAGCAAAGGGAGGACCAACTCTATATTGATGCCCATGATTTTGGAATGAGATGTTCGACGAGCAGGTGTCCACATACTTAAAAAAACTCTTCCTGGTGTTTATTACGGATCCCCATTAGCTGCCAAAGCAGCAGCTACTCTTCCTGGGGTCCAGCAAAGTTAAGGCAATTTATACAATTTTAAAAACATTACAATACTTTCACAGATTTCACAACACAGTGTGTGCCCTCAGGCCCCTACTCCACCACTTCCACATATCTACAGTACTAAATCCATGTGTATGTATAGTGCGTATGTTATCATGTGTGTGCATGCGTGTGTCTGTGCCAATATTTGTGTTGCTTCACAGTCCCCGCTGTTCCATAATGTGTTTTTTTAAATCTGTTTAAATCTAATTTTACTGCTTGCTTGTGGTCATCTATGTTGTTGTTCTTTAGGTGGAGTTATGGGTCAATTTGCATATTATTGGAATGCATGAATCTCCTTTTTATTTTAGTTTAACACCATTTTGACACATTCACCCCATTTATTTCTAGAATACTATGTTTTGTCATATACCAGATAGGTACAGTGATGTGGTGGTTTACAGGGTCAGCCATAGTAGTATGTGGTGGTTTACAGGGTCAGCCATAGTAGTACGTGGTGGTTTACAGGGTCAGCCATAGTAGTACGTGGTGGTTTACAGGGTCAGCCATAGTAGTACGTGGTGGTTTACAGGGTCAGCCATAGTAGTACAGGGTCAGCCATAGTAGTACGTGGTGGTTTACAGGGTCAGCCATAGTAGTACGTGGTGGTTTACAGGGTCAGCCATAGTAGTACGTGGTGGTTTACAGGGTCAGCCATAGTAGTACGTGGTGGTTTACAGGGTCAGCCATAGTAGTACGGCGCCCTTGGAGCAAATTGGGGTTAATAATTACTAAAGGACATATCGACAGATTTTTCACCTTGAATGCTGGGGTATTCGAACCAGCGACCTTTTTGTTACTAGCCCAATGATTTAACCGCTAGGGAAGCTGCCGCCCTAATGAGAAACATTCACACTGGGTTAGTGCAGAAATACCACAATAACACGAGGCAAACATGGCAACACGGCAGACAGAATGATCAGCAGGCATATTGATCAGTCAGCAGATCAGGTAATGTTTTTAAAGGAGTGTGGTGGCTTGAAGGTCTTATGCAGCTCGTTCCAGTCGTTGGCGGCGGAAAACTGGAATGATTGATGGCCACAGGAAGTGCTGGGCTTGGAATGAGCAGGTTGCTATTGGTAGTGGAGATGTTGAGGTAGAGGGGGGACTTGCCAATGAGGGACTTGTAAATAAATTGGTACCAGTGGGTCTGGTGTTGTGTATGTAACGAGGGCCAGTTGACCAGGGTGTAAAGGTCACAGTGATAAGTGTTTAAGAGGGCACTGGTAACAAAGCGGATGGCAGTGTGGTAAATTACAAGTTGTTTGAGGGAGGTTTTGGGGGCAAGCCTGTAAACTACATTGTCATAGTCCAGGATTGGCAGTATGATCATTTTTACAAGGGTGTGCTTGGCAGAGTGGGTGAAGGATGTTCTGTTGCGGATTAGGAAACCAATTCTGGATGTAAATTTAGACTATAGGTGGGTGATGTGTGTATGGAATGAGGTTGAGAATGTTAGGAGAGTAGGCAGGTTGAGGTAAGTTCTGGTTGAAGAGCATGCATTTAATTTTTTTTGGTTTTGGTAAGGTCAGAGAAGGTGTGTTGGATGTTAAAGCTATGTTGTAGGGTGGTTGCACGGTGTTCAGGGAGGGGCCAGTTGTGTACAGGATGGTGTCATAAAGGTGGATGAGGGTCACCAGAAGCATGCGCAACATTCTTAATATACACCGAGAATAGGATCGGCCCAAGAATCTATCCTTGTGGAACTCCCGTAGATACAGCCAGTGGGTTAGAAAGCAGGCCCCTCGGATTGTACACGGCCAGAGAAATAGTTTCCAAACTAAGCTAGACAATCCTCAGAACCTTAGGTCGTTGACTGTGTTGATCAGGATGTAGTGGTTAACATAATCAAAGGCTTTGGCCAGATCAGTAAAAACAGCCGCACAATGCTGCTTGTTGTCAAAAGCCGTGGTCATGTTGTTTAGACGGGACAATACAACGATCAACCACCCAGACCTCAGCCCTCCACTACTTGCCCTGCCTGCCCGCCTGGGGCAACATTGTAAAATCCTTCTGACAGGCAGGTGTCGGCTAAGTTTAGACTGACTCACACAGGCAGGGTAGTGGTGATATAAACACTGACTGGCAGGACCCACCCACTTCTGGCTGCTGTCTTGAGCTCTGACCCAACGTTGCTTTTTTCTGATTATTTTGCCGTTTACATTTTTTTTTTGGTCGGGGGGGTTCTTTCTCTTGCTAGCTTACTCTCACTTTCTCCCTTGTCTCATGTCAACGGACACGCATACAGTATTTTGGCTTGGCTGGCCTCCCTGGATGGGAAGTGTGTCTTGCTCCTTGTGAAAGAGGTCCTTCAGTATGTTAACGGAACAAACAGTCTGTTTTTTTCCTCCTGCCTGCTTCTCTCTTTCGCTCTCCTCCCTCCCTCCCCTGCATCTCGGTCCTCTCCCTCTCTTCTGCTGGCTTTCTCTTCCCTCCCACTCACACACACTCGTGTATGACATTCCTGCATTTCACCCTGCTGTGCCTGTCTTGTCCAACACCTTCTACACACAGTGCTAGTCCACCAGGCTAGTCCACCAGTCTAGATCTCATCTATAATTCACAAGACAGAGCCCTGCTAGCCTATAGGCCCCCAAGCCCCTCGCCCCTACCATTCTGGCCCCTAGCTAGCCCCTACCCTTCTGGCCCCTAGCTAGCCCCTACCCTTCTGGCCCCTAGCTAGCCCCTACCCTTCTGGCCCCTCGTTAGCCCCTGCCCCCTAGTCACTAGCTAGCCCCCTAGACACTAGCCATCCCTTGTCACTAGCCAGCCCCCTACCCAGCCCCCTAGACACTAGCCAGCCCCCTACGACACTAGCCACCCCTAGTCACTAGCCACCCCCTACCCACCTAGACACCCCACTAAACACTAGCCATCCTCCTAGACACTAGACACTAGCCACCCCTAGACACTAGCCAGCACCCTAGCCACCCCTAGACACTAGCCAACCCTCTAGGCACCCCTACCCCCTAGACACTAGCCACCCCCTAGACACTAGCCACCCCTTAGACACTAGCCACCCCTTAGACACTAGCCACCCCTTAGACACTAGCCACCCCCTAGACACTAGCCACCCCCTAGACACTAGCCACCCCCCTAGACACTAGCCACCCCCCTAGACACTAGCCACCCCCCTAGACACTAGCCACCCCCCTAGACACTAGCCACCCCCCTAGACACTAGCCACCCCCCTAGACACTAGCCACCCCTCAGCCCTTTAGGTAGCACCCTAACCCATAGCTTAGACTCTAGTGTAGCCCCCAGGCACTTGGGGTGAGGACTGGGTCAGTCGGTGGAGGACGTATGTCTACATTTTCACCTAGCTTCTCAGGGGGAAAGGTGGAAATACTTTCACATTACTTCATGTGAAAATGCCTCTAGACCAAGACGTTTTAACATATAGACATACACAGAGTGTACAAAATATTAGGAACACCTTTTGCCCTCAGAACAGCCTCAATTCGTCGGGGCATGGACTCCACAAGGTGTCAAAAGCGTTTCACAGGGATGCTGACCCATGTCGACTCCAGTGCTTCCCAAAGTTGTCAAGTTGGCTGGATGTCCTTTGGGTGGTGGACCATTCTTGAGCGTGAACAACCAGCAGCGTTGCAGTTCTTGGCACACACACACACACAATCGATGTCTCAAATGTGTCAAGGCTTAAACAAACCTTCTTTAACGTGTCTACTCCTGTTCATCTACACTGATTTTAAAGGGGATTTAACAAGTGACATCAATAAGGGATCATAGCTTTCACCTGTTCAGTCTATTTCATGGACAGAGCACGATGTGTCATGGTTTGTACACTCAGTGTATATACCCAAGACTGTTAAGCTTGTCAAATCTGTTTTCCTGATTTGGATCTAACCCATGCTTGTGTTTTTTTGTATTTTTTGTTATGAATGCCGCTACTAACATTGGATTGGATTGGCTGTGGCTGGACTTGCCTCTACGATCGCCTGCCTGGCTTCTTTGGTGTGGTTTTGCCCCCATGCCTGTGTTTCCTGTGATGACCTTTAATCCGGAAGGCATTGGTAAACTGTCAACTGCGGATGGTAAAGCGTTTGCAGATCCCGAGGTGCTGCGGAGACTGACGTCGTCAGTGAGCTGTGCCCTGGACGAGGCGGCTGCCGCCCTGACGCGCATGAGAGCAGAGAACACACTCAACGCTGGCCAGGCCGACAAGTATGTATCTACCCCAGTCCATCTATCATCAATACATCTATCAATACATGAGACGAGAACACACTCAACGCTGGCCAGGCCGACAAGTACAGTTGAAGTCGGAAGTTTACATACATCTTAGCCAAATACATTTAAACTCAGTTTTTCACAATTCCTGATATTTGATCCTAGTAAAAAGTCCATGTCTTAGGTCAGTTAAGATCACCACTTTATTTTAAGAATGTGAAATGTCAGAATAATAGTAGAGTGATTTATTTCAGCTTTTATTTCTTTCATCACATTCCCAGTGGGTCAGAAGTTTACATACACTCAAATAGTATTTGGTAGCATTGCCTTTAAATTGTTTAACTTGGGTCAAACGTTTCGGGTAGCCTTCCACAAGTTTCCCATAATAAATTGGGTGAATTTTGGCCCATTCCTCCTGACAGAGGTGGTGTAACTGAGTCAGGTTTGTAGGCCTCCTTGCTCGCACACGCTTTTTCAATTCTGCCCACAAATGTTCTATAGGGTTGAGGTCAGGGCTTTGTGATGGCCACTCCAATACCTTGACTTTGTTGTCCTTAAGCCATTTTGCCACAACTTTGGAAGTATGCTTGGGGTCATTGTCCATTTGGAAGACCCATTTGCTTTAACTTCCTGACTGATGTCTTGAGATGTTGCTTCAATATATCCACATAATTTTCCTGACTCATGATGCCATCTATTTGGTGAAGTGCACCAGTCCCTCCTGCAGCAAAGCACCCCCACAACATGATGCTGCCACCCCCGTGCTTCACGGTTGGGATGGTGTTCTTCGACTTGCACACCTCCCCTTTTTTCCTCCAAACATAACGATGGTCATTATGGTCAAACAGTTCTATTTTTGTTTCATCAGACCAGAGGACATTTCTCCAAGAAGTACGATCTTTGTCCCCATGTGCAGTTGCAAACCGTAGTCTGGCTTTTTCTATGGTGGTTTTGGAGCAGTGGATTCTTCCTTGCTGAGCGGCCTTTCAGGTTATGCCGATATAGGACTCGTATTACTGTGGATACAGATACTTTTGTACCTGTTTCCTACTGCATCTTCACAAGGTCCTTTGCTGTTGTTCTGGGATTGATTTGCACTTTTTGCACAAAAGTACATTCATCTCTAGGAGACAGAACGCATCTCCTTCCTGAGCGGTATGACGGCTGTGTGGTCCCATGGTGTTTATACTTGCCTACTATTGTTTGAACGTGGTACTTTCAGGCATTTGGAAATTGCTCCCAAGGATGAACCAGACTTGTGGAGGTCTACAGTTTCTTTTCTGAGGTCTTGGCTAATTTCGTTTGATTTTCCAATGATGTCAAGCAAAGAGGCACTGAGTTTGAAGGTAGGCCTTGAAATACATCCACAGGTACACCTCCAATTGACTCAAATGATGTCAATTAGCCTATCAGAAGCTTCTAAAGCCATGACATAATTTTCTGGAATTTTCCAAGCTGTTTAAAGGCACAGTCAACTTAGTGAATGTAAACTTCTGACCCACTGGAACTGTGATACTGTGAATTATAAGTGAAATAGTCTTTGTGTAAACAATTGTTGAAAAATTACTTGTGTCATACACAAAGTAGATGTCCTAACCAACTTGCCAAAAATATAGTTTGTTAACAAGAAATGTGTGGAGTGGTTTAAAAACGAGTTTTAATGACTCCAACCTAAGTGTTTGTAAACTTCTGACTTCAACTGTGTGTATCTACCCCAGTCCATCTATCAATACATCTATCAATACATCTATCAATACATCTATCAATACATGAGAAGAGAACACAGTGCCGACAAGTATGTCAGACCAACTGAATATAGCAGTCAATATCTGAATGTCAGTCAATGTATTACCTCCGTGATCAATATGTTACTCGATCAAACAGTTTAGTCAAGCATCATGTCTGGAAGTTTCAGTAATAGCAGAAGTGTGATTATGAGCTGTGTGTGTGTGCGGCATTAGTTGTGTAAGTGTGTGCGTTAATGTAAGGCGGGTGTGTTCTCCTGTCACAGGGGCAGTAATTGTAGCAGTCTGGTTATTTTCAGCCGCAGTCTAGCGGAGGCGTGTTCGGACGGAGACGTGAACGCCGTGAGGAAGCTGCTAGACGAGGGGCGGAGCGTCAACGAACACACTGAGGAAGGAGAGAGTCTTCTCTGCCTCGCCTGCTCTGCTGGATACTATGAACTCGCACAGGTGTGTGTCTGTGTGTCTGTCGCAAGTGTGTAATCGTCCTTTTTCAATCAGTCATTTTAGTAACTTCTGTGAAAGGTGTCCTCTCTTTGTGGGTTATGTCAGAATGCGGTTCAGTCCCCCACAATCTCTACAGCATACATTTACATTGTATGAGCTCTGACCCCTGCTGTGATTGGTTGTTAGGTGCTGCTGGCCATGCATGCCAACGTGGAGGACCGGGGGATTAAAGGTGACATCACTCCCCTGATGGCGGCGGCGAGCGGCGGTTACGTCGACATCGTCAAGCTGCTCCTGGTCCACGGGGCTGACGCCAACGCACAGTCCTCCACCGGTACAAATACACGCATTTCTCTATCGTTTTCCATCTGCCTTGCTCAATGGGCGTCTGGTTATTTCTTGTCATCATTTTTGGTCCAAACTGAAATGTTTAGATTTCTGCTTGGACAATATGTCCCTATGCACCATCTTGGCCCCCATCTCGGCCCATTGAGTTGCATTAAATCTAAACATCACTAACACACGTAACACAGCCCTGACGTATGGTCTCTCTCCCCCTCTGTAGGTAACACGGCCCTGACGTATGGTCTCTCTCCCCCTGTAGGTAACACGGCCCTGACGTATGGTCTCTCTCCCCCTCTGTAGGTAACACGGCCCTGACATATGGTCTCTCCCCCTGTAGGTAACACAGCCCTGACGTATGGTCTCTCCCCCTGTAGGTAACACAGCCCTGACATATGGTCTCTCTCCCTCTGTAGGTAACACAGCCCTGACGTATGGTCTCTCTCCCCCTGTAGGTAACACAGCCCTGACGTATGGTCTCTCCCCCTGTAGGTAACACAGCCCTGACGTATGGTCTCTCTCCCCCTCTGTAGGTAACACAGCCCTGACGTATGGTCTCTCCCCCTCTGTAGGTAACACAGCCCTGACGTATGGTCTCTCTCCCTCTGTAGGTAACACAGCCCTGACGTATGGTCTCTCTCCCTGTAGGTAACACGGCCCTGACGTATGGTCTCTCTCCCCCCCTGTAGGTAACACGGCCCTGACGTATGGTCTCTCTCCCCCTCTGTAGGTAACACGGCCCTGACGTATGGTCTCTCTCCCCCTGTAGGTAACACGGCCCTGACGTATGGTCTCTCTCCCCCTCTGTAGGTAACACGGCCCTGACGTATGGTCTCTCTCCCCCTCTGTAGGTAACACGGCCCTGACGTATGGTCTCTCTCCCCCTCTGTAGGTAACACAGCCCTGACGTATGGTCTCTCTCCCTGTAGGTAACACAGCCCTGACGTATGCGTGTGCTGGGGGGTTTGTAGATGTGGTGAAGGTTCTCCTAAAGGAGGGGGCCAACATCGAGGACCACAACGAGAACGGTCACACCCCTCTAATGGAGGGGGCGAGCGCGGGCCACGTGGACGTGGCCAGGGTTCTGCTGGAGTACGGCGCCGGGATCAACACACACTCCAACGAGTTCAAGGAGAGCGCCCTCACACTCGCCTGCTACAAAGGTCTTCTTCACTTCTCGTCTGAGTATTTGTGTTCCCTTTGATTGTTTTAGATGTTTTCTTGTGGCGCTCGCTCACATCGCCCCCCTAATGCAACCTTCATAGTCTCAGACAACAAAATAACAGTCTCTGCTTCTCTCTCCTTCCCGCCCGCCCGCTCTCTCTCTCTCTCTCGCTCTCTCTCTCGCTCTCTCTCTCGCTCTCTCTCTCGCTCTCTCTCTCGCGCTCTCTCTCTATCTCTCTCTCTCTCGCGCTCTCTCGCATTATATATATATAAGGTCATCTGGACATGGTGAGGTTTCTGCTGGAAGCCGGGGCAGATCAGGAGCATAAGACAGATGAGATGCACACAGCGCTGATGGAAGCCTGCATGGTGAGCATATGACCCAACACACAGCCCCTCTCTTCTCTCCCTGCTTGTGTGTGTGTGTAACTCTGTGTCATAACCAACTCAGGTGCTTATGTTGTCCCTATGTGTGTGTGTGCTCTTCCTGTCCCAGGATGGGCATGTGGAGGTGGCACGGCTGCTGTTGGACAGCGGGGCGCAGGTCAACATGCCCGCGGACTCCTTCGAGTCGCCCCTCACCCTGGCAGCCTGCGGCGGGCATGTAGATCTAGCAGCTCTGCTCATAGAGAGAGGAGCCAACCTAGAGGAGGTGAGTAGCAACACACAGTCCTTAAACACTGGATGTGTGTGTGGGTGAATGAGGGTTAGGGTCACACAGAGAGACGGTGAATCCCAAACCCTCCCAACCCGCTCTGAGGAACCTCCGTTGTCACACTGAGGGTGACTTCCAGAGAGTGGCGAGGGGCTCAGTAAATCCTTCAGCTTCAGGACACACTTACATCATGTAATTCATGTTCCACTTTTAAATAATAAAACAAGCATGAAATTCAAATGAACAAACCCCCGCTGTCGTTTTACAAGATTTAACCATCAGTAACAGTTAAATGTTTAATTTGGGATATTTTTGAGCTTTTACGTGTGTCAAGTCTCGACATCAGACAAACCAATGCACGTGTCATATAATTAGGCACGCCTCTCCATTCTTTTGTGAAATTGCACAAATCAACGCAGTGCCTTGTGGGATTCCACATGACTATGGGAGCGGCAGCGTTGCAGGCTCAGTCTAAGTGGCTACTGGGGGGTTAGTTCGCCCCTACGCCCTGGATCATTTTCACTCCTTCAGCTTTGGGACACTTGTTCAAATGGAGGGGCCAGGGGAAGTGGGGGTTTTGGGATTCAGCCACTGAGACCTGTAACAGTGTGTTTTAATGTGTCCAGGTGAATGATGAAGGTTACACCCCTCTGATGGAGGCAGCCAGAGAAGGTCATGAAGAGATGGTGGCCCTGCTACTGGCTCAGGGTAATCACCTGGCAGATACATGGATATCTGCACACTGTTCAATGCTGTTGCATGTATACTATGTTATTGTGTGCAATAAAGTGCTTTGTCATGCCTGTTGGTGAGGGTCTCACTCCTAATATAGACACTTACATCTCTCTCTCCATCTCTCTCTTTCTCCCTCCATCTCTCGCTCTCCTCCCTCCCCCTCCAGGTGCGAACATCAATGCCCAGACGGAGGAGACCCAGGAGACAGCCCTGACCCTGTCCTGCTGTGGAGGGTTCCTGGAGGTGGCTGACTTCCTCATCAAGGCCGGGGCCGACATCGAGCTGGGCTGCTCCACGCCTCTCATGGAGGCTGCACAGGAGGGTCACCTGGAGCTGGTCAAATACCTCCTGGCTGCAGGTACACACACACACACACACACACACACACACACACACACACACACACACCTGGAGCTGGTCAAATACCTCCTGGCTGCAGGTACACACACACACACACATACCTGGAGCTGGTCAAATGCCTCCTGGCTGCAGGTACACACACACACCTGGAGCTGGTCAAATACCTCCTGGCTGCAGGTACACACACACACACACACACACACACACACACACCTGGACCTGGTCAAATACCTCCTGGCTGCAGGTACACACACACACACACACACACACACACACACACACACACACCACACCACACCACACCACACCACACACACACACACCTGGAGCTGGTCAAATACTGAGGATTCTTAGTTTGATCTTTAGTATTTTGGTAGGGTACTTATGTGAGACTCCAGGCCTTAGCCTAGAAACTAATAGCTGTTGTAAGTAAAGTTGACAAATTCTACCTTTTTAACAGGGCTTGTTAGTTTTTTTGGTCTGCTCTGAACTCTGACCTCTCTCTATAGGGGCAAACGTGCACGCTACCACGGCGACAGGAGACACAGCGCTGACGTACGCGTGTGAGAACGGACACACAGACGTGGCCGACGTTCTACTGCAGACTGGAGCCGATCTGGTACACCAACACCTGTTATCTCTCACTCTGTGTCACCATCTCCCTCTCTGTTTTATCTTCCCTGTTAGCTCTTTCATTCTGTCACCATCTCCCTCTCTGTTTTATCTTCCCTGTTAGCTCTTTCATTCTGTCACCATCTCCCTCTCTGTTTTATCTTCCCTGTTAGCTCTTTCATTCTGTCACCATCTCCCTCTCTGTTTTATCTTCCCTGTTAGCTCTTTCATTCTGTCACCATCTCCCTCTCTGTTTTATCTTCCCTGTTAGCTCTTTCATTCTGTCACCATCTCCCTCTCTGTTTTATCTTCCCTGTGTTTTATCTTTCATCCTATCAATCTGTGTGTTTTTGTTTTACTGTCCTTGTTGGCACCAGAAGTCCTCAAGGATAGTAAAACTATAAGATTTGGACATTACTATTTTAGGCTTAGGGTTTAGGGTTAGAATTAACGTTAGGGTTAGAATTAAGGTTGGGGTTAGGTATAGTTATAGGGTTTAGCGTTAGAATTAAGTTTAGGGTTAGGTATGGTTTAGGGTTAGAATTAAGTTTAGGGTTAGGTATAGTTATAGGGTTTAGGGTTAGAATTAAGGTTAGGTATAGTTATAGGGTTTAGGGTTAGAATTAAGGTTGGGGTTAGGTATAGTTATAGGGTTTAGGGTTAGAATTAAGGTTGGGGTTAGGTATAGGGTTTAGGGTTAGAATTAAGGTTAGGGTTAGGTATAGTTATAGGGGTTAGGGTTAGGTATAGTTATAGGGGTTAGGTATAGGGGTTAGGGTTAGAATTAAGGTTGGGGTTAGGGTTAGGTATAGGGGTTAGGAAAATCGAATTATGGATGGGAATCAATTCTTTGGTCCCCACAAGGATAGCAATACATAACCGTGTGTGGACCCATGTCCTGTCCTAAAATCCACGTCCTGTTTGTCTGTTCTCCAGGAGCATGAGTCTGAGGGGGGGAGGACGCCCCTGATGAAGGCAGCCAGAGCAGGACACCTCTGTACCGTGCAGTTCCTCATCAGCAAGGGTGGGTTAGGTTAGACTGCATCTTTTTTTTAAACCCTCTACAATGCCCTTGTTAAAACATTGTCCTACTATGGCAGCCACTGGAAGGAGTAGGCGAAGTCACAGAGCGAGTGCTCTGCATAGGTGCTTTGGTGGTGTTTTCTGTGGGACTGAAAAAAGCAAAGCTTGGGAACGTAAAATAAAGAGTTTTACCAGGCCCCTGCTTTTAAAATAACAGTTCTGTTCCAGAATCTCCTTCTTTCCTCAATGTTGTTATTTTCCGGTTTTTGGTTCTGTTTCCTGAACTGGTTCCAACCCCTGGTTCTAATATTCTTTGGCTTAGACTGCATTAAAAAACACGTACAGGTCCCTTATTTAGGATCCACATTCATTTTGAACTATTGTTATGAAACAATTCTTAGAAGTGAATTTAAAGTGAAAGTTTCTTGTGTTTTGTGTCCAGGTGCTAATGTGAACAGAGCGACGGCTAACAAGGACCACACGGTGGTGTCTCTGGCCTGCGCTGGAGGACACCTGGCTGTGGTAGAGCTGCTACTGACGCACGGAGCTGACCCCACACACAGACTGAAGGTAGAATACACACCATCATCAAACAACACCATCAAACTCATAAGGAAGCTGTTCAACTCAGCCATAGTAACAACAGTATCAGAATAGAAAAAGTGAACTTTGAAGCCTCATGCAGACTTACACTCATTTCCTGTTTCTCCTCCAATAGGACGGCTCGACAATGCTGATTGAAGCTGCTAAGGGCGGCCACACCAACGTGGTGTCCTACCTGCTAGACTTCCCTAACAACATCCTGTCTGTCCCCGCGCCCGACCTCTGCCAACTCACACCCCCCTCACAAGACCCCTCTCAGGTTAAATGTTTTTCATGAAATAGTTTTGTGCTATTGAAACAGGAAATGGCCAGCGTGGAAATTGTGTTAAACTAGTTGTCAAAGTAGTTGATGTTTTACGACCACTCATCTATCCCCAGGTTCCACGTGTCCCATTCCAGGCCCTGGCCATGGTGGTTCCCCCCCAGGAGCCAGACAGAGCCCCCTCCAACATCACCACGCCCCCGCCACCCGTCACCAGCAAAGGTAAAACGGGGAGCCTTGGCCTGGCCTGTTATGAACGGGGAGCCTTGGCCTGGCCTGTTATGAACGGGGAGCCTTGGCCTGGCCTGTTATGAACGGGGAGCCTTGGCCTGGCCTGTTATGAACGGGGAGCCTTGGCCTGGCCTGTTATGAACGGGGAGCCTTGGTCTGGCCTGTTATATACTGAACAAAAATATAAATGCAACATGCAACAATTTCCCAGATTTTACTGGGAAGTTACAGTTCATATAAGGAAATTAGTCAAATTAAATTAATTAGGTCCTAATCTATGGATTTCACATGACTGGGAATACAGATATGCATCTGTTTAAAAAAAAAAAAAAAGTAGGATCAGAAAACAAGTCAGTATCTGGTGTGACCACCATTTGTCTCATGCAGCGTGACACATCTCCTTCACATAGAGTTGATCAGGCTGTTGATTGTGGAATGTTGTCCCACTCCTCTTCAATCAATGGCTCTGCGAAGTTGCTGGATATTGGTGGAAACTGGAACACACTGTCATACACGTCGATCCAGAGCATCCCAAACATGCTCAATGGGTGACATGTCTGGTGAGTATGGTCATGGAAGAACTGGGACATTTTCAGCTTCCTGGAATTGTGTACAGATCCTTGTGACATGGGGCCGTACATTATCATGCTGAAACATTAGGTGATGGAGGCAGATGAATGGCACAACAATCGGCCTCAGGATCTCAAGGTGTCCAATTTGTAAGTCGCTCTGGATAAGAGCGTCTGCTAAATGACTTAAATGTAAATGTGTCTCTGTGCGTTCAAATTGCCATACACGTGGTCTGCGGTTGTGAGGCCGGTTGGATGTACTTCCAAGTTCTCTAAAATGACGGAGTCGGCTTATGGTAGAGAAATGTACATTCAGTTCTCTGGCAACAGCTCTGGTGGGCATTCCTGCAGTCAGCATGCCAATTGCACGCTCCATCAACCTGAGACATCTGTGGCGTTGTGCTGTGACAAAACTGCACATTTTAGTGGCCTTTTATTGTCCCCAGCACAAGGTGCACCTGTGTAATGATCATGCTGTTTCTTCATATGCCACACCTGTCAGGTGGATGGATGATCTTGGCAAAGGAGAAATGCTCATTAACAGGGATGTAAACAAATTTGTGCACAGCATTTGAGAGAAATTAGCTTTTTGCGCGTTTGGAACATTTCTGGAATCATTTATTTCAGCTCATGAAACATGTTGCGTTTATATTTTGGTTCAGTATACATATCAAAAGTGTCTAACGATGACGTGACTTCAACTGATGAGTTATTTACTTTATTGTAGTGTGGCCTAATCTTCCTCTCATCCCTTTCTCCCTCAATCCTTCTGATTCCTCTTCCTCCATCCCTCTTCCTCCATCCCTTCTCTCTAGGTTCGTCCAAGCAGAGACACGCTGCCATCCCTCCCAGCCCCTCCAGTCCAGGGGGGGTACGTCCCGGCCCGGGTCCTGGGGATGCAGAGGCCTTGCCCCCCTTCCACCTGTGCCAGCCCCTGGAGTGTATTGTGGAGGAGACAGAGGGAAAGCTGAATGAGCTGGGCCAGAGGATCTCAGCCATAGAGAAAGCCCAGCTGCAGTCTCTGGAACTCATTCAGGGAGAGCCGCTCACCAAAGACAAGATTGAAGAGCTGAAGAAGAGCCGGGAGGAGCAGGTGAGAGCAGACGGATGATCATTCGTAGGTATAGGACCACAGAGATCCTATTGAATTATTGATGAGGTCATAGACCAGCGTTTCCCAAACTTGGTCCTGGGGACTCCAAGGGGTGCACGTTTTGGTTTTTGCCTGAGCAAAATGATTCAAATAATACATCTTTTTTTGAATCCGCTGTGTGGTGCTCGGGCAAAACCCAAAATGTGGACGCCTTGGGGTCCCGAGGACCGAATGTGCATTTCTTATTCCAGATAGTTTCGTCTCTGTTTTTTATTTATTTTATTTAGTGCCTAATGAACACCACCTAGGTCTGATGGGATCTCATGGGTCTATGAAATCTCTCAACCAATGGATGAGCAAGGTCTGAACACAAAACTATAGGTCTGATCCCCTGCCGTGGCGTGTGTCCTCTAGGTCCAGAAGAAGAAGAAGATCCTGAAGGAGCTGCAGAAGGTGGAGCGCCAGCTGCAGCTGAAGACCCAGCAGCAGTTCACCAAAGAGTACATGGAGGCCAAGGGCCTGAAGGAAGAGCAGGAGGCAGGCCAGGGCCCGGGACCAGGGCCGGGGGAAGGGGCCAACACTACCATGCCTGGGGCCCTCACAGCACCACCAGGGGTTAACACGCACACACAGCCCGGGTCGGACACAGGGTCTGACGAGGAGAACAGAGAGGAGGAGGAAGATGATGAGGAGGTTAGGAGTTGTTGGCGGTGGTCTGTTAGTTCTGAGTAGTCAAGAGTTTATGCTTTTCTGCCATTTTCCCCCATATCTAATAGAAACACAACTATCGCCCCCTGGAATCTAATAGAGACACAACTATCACCCCACGGTGTCTAATAGAGACACGGCTCTCGCCCCCCTGGTGTCTAATAGACACGGCTCTCGCCCCCCTGGTGTCTAATAGACACGGCTCTCGCCCCCCCGGTGTCTAATAGAGACACGGCTCTCGCCCCCCCCGGTGTCTAATAGAGACACGGCTCTCGCCCCCCCCCCCCCGGTGTCTAATAGAGACACGGCTCTCGCCCCCCCCCCCCCCCCGGTGTCTAATAGAGACACGGCTCTCTCGCCCCCCCCCCCGGTGTCTAATAGAGACACGGCTCTCCCGCCCCCCCCCCCCGGTGTCTAATAGAGACACGGCTCTCGCCCCCCCCCGGTGTCTATAGAGACACGGCCTCTCGCCCCCCCCCCCCCCCCGTTGTCTAATAGAGACCGGCTCTCGCCCCCCCCCGTGTCTAATAGAGACACGGCTCTCGCATCGCCCCCCCCCGGTGTCTAATAGAGACGCTCGCGGCCCCCCCCGGTGTCTAATAGAGACACGGCTCTCGCCCCCCCCCGGTGTCCTAATAGAGACACGGCTCTCGCCCCCCCCCCGGTTCTAATAGAGACACGGCTCTCGCCCCCCCCCGGTGTCTAATAGAGAAACCGGCTCTTCGCCCACCCCCGGTGTCTAATAGAGACACGGCTCTCGCCCCCCCCCGGTGTCTAATAGAGACCGGCTCTCGCCCCCCCCCGGTGTCTAATAGAGACACGGCTCTCGCCCCCCCCCCGTGTCTAATGAGACACGGCTCTCCTCGCCCCCCCCGCCGGTGGTCTATAGAGACCGGCTCTCGCCCCCCCCCGGTGTCTAATAGAGACACGGCTCTCGCCCCCCCGGTGTCTAATAGAGACACGGCTCTCGCCCCCCGGTGGTCCTAATAGAGACACGGCTCTCGCCCCCCCGGTGTCTATAGAGACACGGCTCTCGCCCCCGGTGTCTAATAGAGACACGGCTCTCGCCCCCCGGTGTCTAATAGAGACACGGCTCTCGCCCCCCGGTGTCTAATAGAGACACGGCTCTCGCCCCCCCCGGTGTCTAATAGAGACACGGCTCTCGCCCCCCGGTGTCTAATCATAATTTATCCTGTCTTAAGTTGTCCTGATCACATTCCTGCTGTGTTTTGTGAACTGTTTCTTTTAGATGCTTAATTTGTAGAAGTTTGCCTCATTCCTATTCCAGGATGACGAAGATGAGGATGATGATGATGATGACGAAGACGAGGTGGAAGATTACGCTAAACTGCCCCAGGTGGACACCATCCTCTACAGGGATGGACAGCAGCCCCCCCTGCCCCCCTCGCCCTCACCCCATCCCCTATGCTCCCCCCACTCCCATCTCCACCCCCCTCCTCCCCCCCTCCAGACTGCCTTCGTGCCCATCCAGCCCCTACCTGAGTACAGCCCGTGCCCAGCTGACTACCCCTGCCCTGGCAGTACCAGCCCTGAGCTGCAGAGGGTACTGGTGAGCCAGCAGATGCTGGGTCAAGGTCAGGGGTTAGGACCAGAGATGGTAGGGCAGCAGGCCCCAGACGGACTCATGGTGGCTACGCCAGCTCAGACGCTTACAGACACGCTGGATGACATCATGGCAGGTGAGTGGGTGCAGCGTAGCGTGGTCTTACAGCTGTTCTGCCTGCTGTGGGTGGGTGCATCTCAAGTCTTAACTCATTTCCTCCTTAGAATACTCCTTCCTTCAACTGCACTGATTTGAAAGAACAGTACTGATTAACAAATTCCCCAGAAGAAAGGCCTGAAAGTAACAGATACTTATCCCCCCCTTCTCTCCTTTTCTTTCTGTTTCAGCAGCGGTGGGCAGCAGAGTACCCATGTTGAACACTACAACGTCTCCAACCCCCCTGTCTGACCCCCTGTCACAGACCCCCTCCAATATGGGCTCACCCCCCTCCCCACTGCCCCTCTACCCCTCTGTGGACATCGACGCACACGTAAGTCACTGTTCACACACTGTGGATATCGACGCTCATGTACGGTAAAGCCAATGGTCACACACACATTCAAGACTGAGAGAGACACACCTACACACAGCGTTGTTGTAAATGTGTGTGTGTCCCTCTCCTTTCAGACGGAGAGTAACCATGACACTGCGCTGACGCTGGCATGTGCTGGAGGACACGAGGAGCTGGTGTCTGTTCTCATCGCACGAGGAGCCAACATCGAGCATCGCGACAAGAAGGGTAACACACAAAGTTACTGTACATTCTAAATGTTAGTTGGGCCTGTATATCTGTCAGACATGTTTTATTTTCTGATTTAATCAGGAATATTTTTTCATACATCCAAGACAGGATTTATACAGTGTTCAAAGTGCTCCACATCGTATTGGGTGAATCCGTGTATCTGGTTGTGACCCTCGTCCTCTCCCCAGGGTTCACCCCTCTGATCCTGGCTGCGACAGCGGGCCACGTAGGGGTGGTGGAGCTCCTTCTGGATAAAGGGGGTGACATAGAGGCCCAGTCAGAGAGAACCAAAGACACGCCCCTCTCCCTGGCCTGCTCAGGGGGACGACAAGAGGTACACCACAGAGATCTGATATAAATGTGTTTCTAGTATGGAATTCTATGTTATACGCTCACTTCCTTTCTATGAATCACCACATTGAAACGACTCACTAAATCAACTCCCCTTTCACAGAAATAGCATATTGAGAAAAAAAAGACTTACATTTCCTTGTCTCCTCTCCTAGGTGGTGGAGTTGTTGCTCTTGCGAGGAGCCAATAAAGAGCATCGTAACGTGTCAGACTACACCCCTTTGAGCCTGGCGGCGTCTGGAGGCTACGTCAACATCATCAAGATCCTCCTCAACGCCGGCTCAGAGATCAACTCCAGGTACGGGACCACATCTTGTTTTCTCTTTTAACTGATACCACTACTTTCCCAGGTCTTGACCAAATACATGTATTTATGGAATAGCATTTCTTACATCAGAAACGTGCACTGGGTTGTTTAAATGAGTGATGACTGCATCTTTGGTAGTGATAGTCCCTTACGTCTCTCACTAATTGATCAAATCCTCCCTCGATCTCTTTCTCTCTCTCTCTCTCTGTTTCTAGGACTGGCAGTAAGCTGGGTATCTCTCCCCTGATGCTGGCAGCGATGAACGGTCACGTACCAGCGGTCAAGCTGCTGCTGGACATGGGCTCAGACATCAATGCTCAGATCGAGACTAACAGGAACACGGCTCTCACTCTGGCCTGCTTCCAGGGCCGCGCTGAGGTGGTCAGTCTGCTGCTGGACCGCAAGGCCAACGTAGAGCACAGAGCCAAGGTGAGGCGACAGGACCGTTAGTGGTCCATATTATAGTAGTATATCAAGTCCAGAGCCAAGTTCCATATAGGCTCTGGTGAATCCTAACTAGAGAATTGTCCCTCTGTCTCCCAGTGCCTGACTAAGTGTTTCAGGGATTTGCTCCATATTATACATGTGATGTTGACCTCCCCTCCCCTGGTAGACTGGTCTGACCCCGCTGATGGAGGCAGCGTCGGGGGGCTATGCTGAAGTGGGCCGGGTGCTGCTGGATAAAGGGGCTGACGTCAACGCCCCTCCTGTCCCCTCGTCCCGAGACACAGCCCTCACCATCGCTGCAGACAAGGGCCACTACAAGTTCTGTGAGCTGCTCATCAACAGGTGGGCATTAAACCAACTAATCAATGATTTATTCAGAATGAAGGTCTGAGTATTCATTTTGAAGCCAGGAATTTCCCTAAAAGGTAACATCTTGATTCTCTTGTTCATCTTTTTATCCTGTGTTTATCTGCTGTCCCTGTTTTCCTCCGTTCTCCAGAGGGGCTCACATTGACGTGCGCAATAAGAAAGGGAACACACCTCTGTGGCTGGCGGCCAACGGCGGCCATTTTGACGTGGTTCAGCTGCTGGTGCAGGCTGGGGCCGACGTAGATGCTGCAGACAACCGCAAGATCACACCGCTCATGGCTGCCTTCCGCAAGGTAGGTCGTGTCGCAGGATGACCCTTCCCCTCTGCAACACCTGGCCCTCTCACTACCTAGTTCCAGTACTAGGTCCTACAGTCTTCCTCATACCTTTACTGCTCCCAGCCTGAAACAATATTGGCCTATTTTACAGTTACCCGTCATCTTCTCTCTCCCCTTGTCTGTGTTTCTCAGGGTCATGTAAAGGTTGTTCAGTACCTGGTAAAAGAGGTCAACCAGTTCCCCTCAGACATTGAGTGTATGAGATACATCGCCACCATTGCTGACAAGGTAACACCTCCACCGGTTTGGAATGGTCACTCTTTGAGCTTGTATGTTGGCTGGATATCATTGACTGTCAAATGCGCCATATCTTGTATAAGTCTGGCAGTGGGTTAGAAAAAGTTGTGTCCACTAACTCCACGAACTCTCTATCCCTCCCTCGCTCTCAGGAGTTGTTGAAGAAGTGCCATCAGTGCATGGAGACCATTGTCAAAGCCAAAGACCAGCAGGCTGCTGAAGCCAACAAGAACGCCAGCATTCTGCTCAAGGAGCTCGACCTGGAGAAGTCCAGAGAGGAGAGCAAGAAGCAGGCCCTCGCCGCCAAGAGAGAGAAACGCAAGGAGAAACGCAAGAAGAAGAAGGAGGAACAGAAGAAAAAGCAGGAGGAAGAGGAGGAGGAAGAGGAGGAGGAGGAAGAGGAGCAGAAGACAACCAAGGAGGAGGGGGAGGAGGACTGTGAGATGCAGAAGCAGGATGACTCCACTGAGGGTAAATTATATCTTGATTTCAATGTCTAAACTTTTGTTCCCAAAATGCTGATTATTAACATTTGTTTGCTGTGGCTAGTTTAACAAAAGCTACGTGTAGATTGCAGTCAAACCTTGTCCGTAGACTGTTTTCAAAGTAAGGAAACACATGTCTATGTAATATAGTGGAACTATCTCTTCAACTCTACGTTCATCCCTCCCGCTCTTCAGAAGTGGACCCCCCCATCGACCCCCCCAGTGCGACCACTACCACCACAATCGGTATTCCCGCCACCTCGCCCTCCTTCAGCTCTGTGTTCGGTAAGAAGAGGGCCAGTGTTGCCACGACGACCAGCACCAACCGCAAGAGCAAGAAAAACAAGACCAAGGACTCCTCCCCTAGCGAACCAATCATACGTCAGGACCCACAGGTAACTAACCAATCATACTGCAGGACCCACAGGCAGTTGGTGTATTTAAAGTATAGATTCACATTTAGATTTTGTACACACACACACATATAAAAATACACACAGTACCAGTCAAAAGTTTGGACACACTTGCTCATTCAAGGGTTTTGCTTTATTTTTACTATTTTCGACATCAGAACTATGAAATGACACACATGGAATCATGTAGTAACCAAGTGTTAAACAACTCAAAATATCTTTAGAGATTTTTCAAAGTAGCCACCCTTCGCCTTGATGACAGCTTTGCACACTCTTGGCATTCTCTCAACCAGCTTCATGAGGTAGTCACCTGGAATGCATTTCAATTAACAGGTGTGCCTTGTTAAAAGTTAATTTGTGGAATTTCTTTCCTGAATGCGTTTGAGCCAATCAGTTGTGTTGTGACTAGGGGGGTATGCAGAAGACAACCCTATTTGGTAAAAGACCAAGTCCATATTATGGCAACAACGGCACAAATAAGCAAAGAGAAATGACAGTCCATCATTACTTAAGACATGAAGGTCAGTCAATCTGGAAAATGTCAAGAACTTTTAAAGTTTATTTGAGTGCAGTCGCAAAAAACATCAAGTGCTATGATAACTGTCTCTCATTGGTACCACCACAGGAAAGGAAGACCCAGAGTTACCTCTGCTGCAGAGGATAAGTTCATTTGAGTTACCAGCCTCAGACATTGCAGCCCAAATAAATGCTTCACAGAGTTCAAGTAACAGACACATCTCAACATCAACTGTTCAGAGGAGACTGCGTGAATCAGGCCTTCATGGTTGAATTGCTGCAAAGAAACTACTATTAAAGGACACCAATAACAAGAAGAGACTTGCTTGGGCCAAGAAACATGACCAATGGACATTAGACCAGTGGAAATCTGTCCTTTGGTCTGATGAGTCCAAATTTGAGATTTTTGGTTTAAACCGCCGTGTCTTTGTGAGACGCGGAGTAGGATGATCTCCATGTGTGATTCCCACCGTGAAGCATGGAGGAGGAGGTTGTGTGCGGGTGCTTTGCTGGTGACACTGTCAGTGATTTATTTAGAATTCAAGGCACACTTAACCAGCATGGGTTACCACAGCATTCTGCAGCGATGCGCCGTCCCATCTGGTTTGCGCTTAGTGGGACTATCATTTGTTTTTCAACAGGACAATGACTCAACACACCTCCAGGCTGTGCAAGGGCTATTTGACCAAGAAGGAGAGTGATGTAGTGCTGCATCAGATGACCTGGCCTCCAAAATCACCCGACCTCAACCCAGTTGAGATGGTTTGGGATTGGTTGGACCGCAGAGTGAAGGAAATGCAGCCAACAAGTGCTCAGCATATGTGGGAACTCATTCAAGACTGTTGGAAAAGCATTCCAGGTGAAGCTGGTTGAGAGAATGCAAAGATTGTGCAAAGCTGTCATCAAGGCAAAGTGGGACTATTTGAAGAATCTCAAATATAAAATATATATTAATTCGTATAACCCTTTATTTTATTTGGTTTCGTAGTTTTGATGTCTTCACTATTATACAATGTAAAAATAAAGAAAAACCCTTGCATGAGTAGATGTGTCCAAACTTATATATATACACACACACGTATGTGGACACCCCTTCAAATTACTGGATTTGGCTATTTCAGCCACACACATTGCTGACAAGTGTATAAAATCAAGCACACAGCAATGCAATCTCCATAGACAAACATTGGCAGTAGAATGGCCTTACTGAATAGCTCAGTGACTTTCAACGTGGCACTGTCATAGGATGCCACCTTTCCAATGAGTCAGCTTGTTAAATTTCTGCCCTGCTAGAGCTGCCCTGGTCAAATGTAAGTGATGTTATTGTGACGTGGAAACGTCTAGGAGAAACAATGGCTCAGCCGCGAAGTGGTAGGCCACACAACCTCACAGAATGGGACCGCCGAGTGCTGAAGTGCATAGAAAGTTTGTCCTCGGTTTCAACACTCACTACCGAGTTCCATACTGCCTCTGGAAGCAACTTCAGCACAAGAACTGTTCATCAGGAGCTTTATGAAATGGGTTTTCATGGCCGAGCAGCCGCACACAGCATCAGGCAGTCCGACAGACGAATCTGGGTTTGGCGGATGCCAGAAGAACACTACCTGCCCCAATGCATAGTGCCAACTGTAAAGTTTGGTGGAGGAGGAATAATGGTCTGGGGCTGTTTTTCATGGTTCAGGCTAGGCCCCTTAGTTCCAGTGAAGGGAAATCTTAACACTACAGCATACAATGACATTCTAGATGATTTTGTGCTTCCAACTTTGTGGCAACAGTTTGGGGAAGGCCCTTTCCTGTTTCGGCATGACAATGCCCCTGTGCATGAAGCGAGGTCCATGCAGAAATGGTTTGTTGAGATCGGTGTTGAAAAATTTGACTGGCCTGCACAGAGCCCTGACCTCAACCCCATCTAACACCCTTGGGATGAATTGGAATGCCGACTGTGAGCCAGGCCTAATCGCCCAACATCAGTGGCTGACCTCACTAATGCTCTTGTGGCTGAATGGAAGCAAGTCCCCGCAGCAATGTTCCAACGTCTAGTGGAACGCCTTACCCAGAAGAGTGGAGGTTGTTATAGGAGCAGAGGGGGACCAACTCCATATTAATGCCCATGATTTTGGAATGAGCTGTTCGATGAGCAGGTGTCCACATACTGCTGGTCATGACTGTAAAATATAATTTAGCTAAATTCAAGGACAAGATAGTGAAGCCAGTGGTTTTTTTCTGAGAGGCTGTAAATACATACACATTTCCTTTCAAAATTATACCGTCAAAGCAAGTCAATCAAGGTGTCTAATCAGTGATAATTCCATCTCTGTCCAGCAGGTGGTGCTGGCACAGCACAAGGCAAACAAGATCCATGGGGAGCCGCGGGGCGGGGCTGGGGGTGCAGGGGGCACCAGCGACTCAGACCCCCTGGACAGCACCGACTGTGCCAGTGAGAGTAGCAGCAGTGGGGGCAAGAGCCAGGAGCTCAACTTCCTCCCTGACCTCTCCTCTTCCTCCTCTTCCTCTTCCTCCTCTTCCTCTTCGGGCCCCTCTCACAGCCTGCAGCCAGGCCCAGAGAAGAGACACTGTCCTCAGCTACACCCAGTCACCGTCTCCATCTCCAAACCTACACAGAAGTGAGTGACCTGCAGCACCTTTGGTTTGAGTTAGAACTGTAGTTTTCCTAAAGGAGCTGGTCAAGCACCTCCAATCACACAGAACTGTAGTTTTCCTAAAGGAGCTGGTCAAGCACCTCCAATCACACAGAACTGTAGTTTTACTAAAGGAGCTGGTCAAGCACCTCCAATCACACAGAACTGTAGTTTTCCTAAAGGAGCTGGTCAAGCACCTCCAATCACACAGAACTGTAGTTTTCCTAAAGGAGCTGGTCAAGCACCTCCAATCATACAGAACTGTAGTTTTCCTAAAGGAGCTGGTCAAGCACCTCCAATCACACAGAACTGTAGTTTTCCTAAAGGAGCTGGTCAAGCACCTCCAATCACACAGAACTGTAGTTTTCCTAAAGGAGCTGGTCAAGCACCTCCAATCACACAGAACTGTAGTTTTACTAAAGGAGCTGGTCAAGCACCTCCAATCACACAGAACTGTAGTTTTCCTAAAGGAGCTGGTCAAGCACCTCCAATCACACAGAACTGTAGTTTTCCTAAAGGAGCTGGTCAAGCACCTCCAATCACACAGAACTGTAGTTTTACTAAAGGAGCTGGTCAAGCACCTCCAATCACACAGAACTATGCATTTCTAATACAAGTAGGTAGTTAAAAACGGCAACCTTATTAATTGTGAATCTGACCTTGTATCCCTTTCTCTCTTTCTCTCCCCCTCTCTCTCTCGCCTGCTCCCCCTCTGTCCCTCCCCCCTCTCAGAGCTCCAGACATGAGTGAGTTGACCCCCAGCAGCTCTGTACCGTCTCAGTTTAAGACCATGTCGCTACCCGTCACATCCTCCAACAGCAAGAGCCTCACCAGCCCCAAGAGGGGACAGAAGAGAGAGGAGGGTTGGAAGGAGGTGGTGAGACGGTGGGTAGACACGCACACCATCCATAAAATCCTTCTAGAAATGCTTCAAGTTAATCTATAGGTCATTTTAGGCCAGTGGTTCCCAACCTTTTTCGGTTACTGTACCACCAACTGAATTTTGCTCTGCCTGGAGTACCCCTGAAGTACCCCCTCATGTGTATTTTACCAGTAGACCTATGGTCTCATGTGTCTTCTCAAGTACCCCCTGTGGATAGGCCAAGTACCCCTAGTAATTTGTCAGTCCTGTGGCTCCCCATGGATCTTGTCCTTTGGCCCGGTTCTAAACCCCATATGAATCTCTCTCTCTCTCTCTCTCTCTCTCTCTCTCTCTCTCTCTCTCTCTCTCTCTCTCTCTCTCTCTCTCTCTCTCTCTCTCTCTCTCTCTCTCTCTCTCTCTCTCTCTCTCTCTCTCTCTCTCTCTCTCTCTCTCTTTCTCTCTTTCTCTCTTTCTCTCTTTCTCTCTTTCTCTCTCTCTCTCTCTCTCTCTCTCTCTCTCTCTCTCTCTCTCTTTCTCTCTCTTTCTCTCTTTCTCTCTTTCTCTCTTTCTCTCTTTCTCTCTTTTTCTCTTTCTCTCTCTCTTTCTCTTTCTCTTTCTCTCTCTCTTTCTCTCTCTCTTTCTCTCTCTCTTTCTCTCTCTCTTTCTCTCTCTCTTTCTCTCTCTCTCTTTCTTTCTTTCTCTCTCTCTTTCTCTCTCTCTCTCTTTCTCTCTCTCTTTCTTTCTCTCTCTTTCTTTCTCTCTCTCTCTTTCTTTCTCTTTCTTTTTTTTTTTTTTTTTTCCCCCCCCCCCCCCCTCCCCTCCGGGCTGCAGGTCCAAGAAGCTGTCGGTGCCGGCCTCGGTGGTGTCGAGGATCATGGGTAGAGGAGGCTGCAACATCACAGCTATACAGGACGTGACGGGAGCACACATTGATGTGGACAAACAGAAAGACAAGAACGGAGAGAGAATGATCACCATCAGGTAGGGACAGAGAGGGAGGGAGGGGACCTCTCTGGTGGCGGCGGCCCACTATTACACCAGTCAGCAGAGTAGAGAACTGAACAGGAGGAAAGCAGAGAAAAGGGGAATAGCTATGCGTTGATTTATCTGAGTCAGGTTTTCCCAAACTACCAGGGGAATGCGCAAGGTTGTCGGGGGTACACCAAATAAAAATGTGATTCACTTAAAAATAACAGTACGTTTATATTTTCCAACGGGGCTATACATTTGGGTGAGGTTTTTTCCTCTCCTGAGTAGCCTCGTTTCACTGCCAAAAATAACATTTCAACCATCTAGTGTTCAGAGAAATAACAACATAATGTCAAATACAGGTAGCCTAGTCAAATATTAACATCCAGTCACATTAACCGTTACTCTCTCACGGGAAACCTTCACTCTTGCGCAGACATTTAGAAACAAAACATGACTATTTGAAGAATAAGCCACGGAAGCGTCTTATATGGTGAGCTACCTAGTGGCTAGGACAGACAAGCCCCATACTATTGTGGAGGACTTAATTCTTCCTGCTGCCGCAGATATGGCTGGGACAATGCTGGGACAATCTTCATCAAACAACACTGTTTCACAACGCATCAGTGACATGGCAGGAGATGTTTTGAAACAAGTGCTGGTTCGCATACAAGACAGTAAATTCTATGCATTACAGCTGGATGAGTCAACAGACGTGGCAGGCCTGGCACAGCTCCTGGTATATGTCCTTTACGTTTATGGGGGGTCAATTAAGGAAAACATCCTCTTCTGCAAACCACTGGATACCAGGACAACATGAGAGGATATTTTTGAAGTACTGGACAGCTTTGTGACATCAAATGGACTTTGGTGGTCAAGATGTGTTGGTATCTGTACTGATGGCACAAAAGCCATGACAGGGAGACATAGGGGAGTGGTAATGTGCGTGCAAGTAGTTGCTCCTGATGCCACTTGGGTCCACTGCAGCATCCACCAAGAGGCCCTTGCTGCCAAGGGAATGCCTGATGGCTTGAAAGACGTTTTGGACACTACAGTGAAAATGTTTAACTTTGTTAAAGCAAGGCCCCTGAACTCTTGTGTATTTTCTGCACTACACAATGATATGGGCAGAGACCATGTCACGCTTTTACAACATACAGAAGTGCGCTGGTTATCAAGGGGCAAAGTATTGACACGTTTTTTAAAATTGAGAGACAAGCTTAAAGCTTTCTTTACTGACCATAATTTTCACTTGTCTGACCGCTTGCATGATGAGTTTCTCACACGACTGGCCTATCTGGGTGATGCTTTTTCTCACCTGAATGATCTGAATCTAGGATTACAGGGACTCAACTATATTCACAACTATATTCAATGTGCGGGACAAAATTGAGGTTATGATTAAGAAGTTGGAGCTCTTCTCTGTCTGCATTAACAAGGACAACACACAGGTCTTTCCATCATTGTATGATTTTTTGTGTGAAAATGAACTCACGCTTACGGACAATGTCAAATGTGATGTAGCGAAGCAGCTGAGTGAGTTGGGTGCGCAATTACGCAGGTACTTTCCCTAAACGGATGACACAAACAACTGCATTCGTTATCCCTTTCTTGCCCTGCCTCCAGTCCACTTACCGATATCTGAACAAGAGCCTCATCGAAATTGCAACAAGCGGTTCTGTGAAAATGTAATTTAAGCCACGGCCAGATTTCTGGATTGGGCTGCGCTCAGAGTATCCTGCCTTGGCAAATCGAACTAAGACACTGATGCCCTTTGCAACCACGTACCTATGTGAGAGTGGATCCTCGGCCCTCACTAGTATGAAACTAAATACAGGCACAGACTGTGTGTGGAAAATGATTTAAGACTGAGACTCTCTCCAATACAACCCAACATTGCAGAGTTATGTGCATCCTTTCAAGCATGATTTATTATATTATTATTTATGCCCTGGTCCTATAAGAGCTCTTTGTCACTTCCCACGAGCTGGGTTGTGACAAAAACTCACACTAATTCTTATGTTTAATAAATGTATCATATGGTTGGGGTGTGTGTGTGTGTGTGTGTGTGTGTGGCAGGCTTACAATGGTGGCTAAATGACGTAAATGTGGCAAAAAACAACATTTGAGAGTGCGCTGACCCTGGTGCTAGAGGGGGTACTCAGCTGGAGGTTGAATGTTTGAAAGGGTACGGGAACCACTGATCTGAGTGATTCTACGTATTTAGAAGGTTAATAGCTATTTGGTGATTTATGAGTGATTCTACATATTTAAAAGGAATGAAGTGTAGTGTCTAAACAATCCTCCTGCTGTATCTCCAGGAGATCAGTGAAGAGTTGAGATACTGTGATTGGTTGGAATTATGTCCGTGGAATGTGTACATTGTTGTGTGGCCCCTGACCCGTGTTGTGATGGTCCATTCCAGAGGTGGCACAGAGTCAACACGCCACGCAGTCCAGCTGATCAACTCTCTGATCCAGGACCCAGCCAAGGAACTAGAGGACCTGATCCCCAGGAACCACATCAGGGCCCCGGGCTCCAAGACCACCTCAGCCCCCTTCCCCACCCCCACTGGGGGTAACCTTAACCTCACCATCGGGGCCAAGGCCCTGGGCTCCCTGGTCACGTCCTCTGGGGTTTCCTTCCAGTCCTCATCCTCTCAGACAGGGGGTAAGATGGGTAAGGGTCTGTCTGGGGTGAGGCAGCCCTTCCCCGTGTCTCTCCCCCTGGCCTACGCCCATCCCCAGCTGGCCCTCCTGGCAGCCCAGACCATGCATCAGATCAGGCTCCCCAGGCTGCCCATGGCCCAGTTCGGTGGGACCTTCTCCCCTGCCGCCAGCACCTGGGGCCCGTTCCCGGTGCGGCCGCTGAGTCCCGGTAGTGCCAACAGCTCCCCCAAACACAACGGTGGTAGTAGTGGGAACAACCAGGCCAGATCCAACATGTCTAGTCATAATGATCACATTAACACATCATCCACGGGCTCCTCTGTCTCCAGCCCTAGTGCCTCTAACAGTCAGACAGCTACGACTACAGGGTCACCCCACACCCCTAACCCCCCTCATGGGGCCCAGGCCCAACCCAGTGCCCCCACCCCTTCCTCAGTCAGGAAACAGCTGTTCACCTCTGACCCCAAGCACACAGGGGTCAACTCTGTCTCCATGGTTACTGCCACCACTGTCAGTAGTAGTAGTAGTCACTCAGTGAGAGGTACAGGGTCTCCCGCCCACCAACACACGGGCTTAATGGCTACATACGCCCCTAACACTCCTCATCCCCAGGTCGCACCCATCTCACAGCCCCTCAAGTCACCCCCCAGCGCCCCCACTGCTCCCCCAGGCAAGGAGAAGCTGACCCCCTCCCTTTCTCAGGAGGCCCAGCTCGTCTCAGTCAACAATGTGGTTAGTTCAGGTGGTTTCACCGCCCCTGCCATGGCTGCCCCCTCCAAACCTGAGCCCCGCCAGCAGCAGCAGCACCAACCCCCTCCTCCCCTAACCTCCTCCACCTCATCAGACCCCCCTCCACCTCTCCTCCCTCTTCAGTCCAGCTCCCACCTCTCCCCATCCTCCTCCGCCCCCTCACACAAACACCCCAACAGCACCGTACCCCACTTCTCAGCTCTCGCTCCCCGCATCTCACACCGCATGCAGACCGCATACTACCAACACCCCAACCAGCAGCAGCAGCAACAACAACAACCGTTCCTACCCCACAACACACAGCAACATGAGCACCCCAAACAGAAGCAGCCCCAGGTGTCCCAGCCCACCTCCATGCCCCCTCAGCCCCAGTCCTCCATGGATCTGATGAACGGCTCTCAGATGCAGCAGCAGGTCCATGGTGGTGCCAAGCCTCAGCAGATGCCCCCTAACTTCGGCCCTGCAGCTCTCTTCAACCATTTCAGCAGCATGTTCGACAACAACAACCAGGTGGGTGCCACTATTTTTATTATCCACAGAAAAACATTTTATTACAATAGAGCAGGGCTCTCTAACCCTGTTCCTGGAGAGATACTGTCCAGTAGGTTTTAACTCCAACCCTGTTCCTGTAGAGATACCATCCTGTAGGTTTTAACTCCAACCCTGTTCCTGTAGAGATACCATCCTATAGGTTTTAACTCCAACCCTGTTTCTGGAGAGATACTGTCCAGTAGGTTTTAACTCCAACCCTGTTCCTGTAGAGATACCATCCTATAGGTTTTAACTCCAACCCTGTTCCTGTAGAGATACCATCCTATAGGTTTTAACTCCAACCCTGTTCCTATAGAGATACCGTCCTGTAGGTTTTAACTCCAATCCTGTTCCTATAGAGATACCGTCCTGTAGGTTTTAACTCCAACCCTGTTCCTATAGAGATACCGTCCTGTAGGTTTTAACTCCAACCCTGTTCCTATAGAGATACCGTCCTGTAGGTTTTAACTCCAACCCTGTTCCTATAGAGATACCGTCCTGTAGGTTTTAACTCCAATCCTGTTCCTATAGAGATACCGTCCTGTAGGTTTTAACTCCAATCCTGTTCCTATAGAGATACCGTCCTGTAGGTTTATACTCCAACCCTGTTCCTATAGAGATACCGTCCTGTAGGTTTATACTCCAACCCTGTTCCTATAGAGATACCGTCCTGTAGGTTTATACTCCAACCCTGTTCCTATAGAGATACCGTCCTGTAGGTTTTAACTCCAATCCTGTTCCTATAGAGATACCGTCCTGTAGGTTTTAACTCCAACCCTGTTCCTATAGAGATACCGTCCTGTAGGTTTTAACTCCAACCCTGTTCCTATAGAGATACCGTCCTGTAGGTTTTAACTCCAACCCTGTTCCTATAGAGATACCGTCCTGTAGGTTTATACTCCAACCCTGTTCCTATAGAAATACCGTCCTGTAGGTTTATACTCCAACCCTGTTCCTATAGAGATACCGTCCTGTAGGTTTTAACTCCAACCCTGTTCCTATAGAGATACCGTCCTGTAGGTTTTAACTCCAATCCTGTTCTTATAGAGATACCGTCCTGTAGGTTTATACTCCAACCCTGTTCCTATAGAGATACCGTCCTGTAGGTTTATACTCCAACCCTGTTCCTATAGAGATACCGTCCTGTAGGTTTATACTCCAACCCTGTTCCTATAGAAATACCGTCCTGTAGGTTTATACTCCAACCCTGTTCCTATAGAGATACCGTCCTGTAGGTTTATACTCCAACCCTGTTCCTATAGAGATACCGTCCTGTAGGTTTTATACTCCAACCCTGTTCCTATAGAGATACCGTCCTGTAGGTTTATACTCCAACCCTGTTCCTATAGAGATACCGTCCTGTAGGTTTATACTCCAACCCTAATCTAGCGTACCTGATTCTAATAATTAGCTGGTTGATAAACTGAATCAGGTTAGTTACAACTGGGGTTGGAGGGAACACCTACAGAAGGGTATCTCTCCAGGAACGGGGTTGGAGTTGAAACCTACAGAAGGGTATCTCTCCAGGAACGGGGTTGGAGTTGAAACCTACAGAAGGGTATCTCTCCAGGAACGGGGTTGGAGTTGAAACCTACAGAAGGGTATCTCTCCAGGAACGGGGTTGGAGTTGAAACCTACAGAAGGGTATCTCTCCAGGAACAGGGTTGGACTTGAAACCTACAGAAGGGTATCTCTCCGGGAACGGGGTTGGAGTTGAAACCTACAGAAGGGTATCTCTCCAGGAACGGGGTTGGAGTTGAAACCTACAGAAGGGTATCTCTCCAGGAACGGGGTTGGAGTTGAAACCTACAGAAGGGTATCTCTCCAGGAACGGGGTTGGAGTTGAAACCTACAGAAGGGTATCTCTCCAGGAACAGGGTTGGACTTGAAACCTACAGAAGGGTATCTCTCCGGGAACGGGGTTGGAGTTGAAACCTACAGAAGGGTATCTCTCCAGGAACGGGGTTGGAGTTGAAACCTACAGAAGGGTATCTCTCCAGGAACGGGGTTGGAGTTGAAACCTACAGAAGGGTATCTCTCCAGGAACGGGGTTGGAGTTGAAACCTACAGAAGGGTATCTCTCCAGGAACGGGGTTGGAGAGCCCTGCCATAGAGTAACAACATGTTTAAAGGTTGTGACCTAAACTTCAGTGCCTGTGCCCCAGTTGCTCACTAACTACTTCTCTCTATTAGGTGGGTAACAACCAGGTGTGGGGTGCGTGCCACCTCCCTGCCCGCTCCCCTCCTGAGCAGCAGTATTCTGCCCCCCCCGCCTACATGGGCCAGATGGATGGCATGATGGCCCCTCCAGACAGCTCCAAGGCCCCTGGGTACCGCTCTGCCTCACAGAGGATGGTCAACAGTCCTATTGGTAAAAGGGCCATTTTTTTTTTTTAACCAGGTAAAACCCATTGAGGTTAAAAACCTCTTGCGAGGGCGACCTGGCAAGAAGGCAAAACAGGGAAATAGCAGTGTCCATAAAACATTACAGAAAAATACAGTATACACACAAAAGACAAAGTGTCACAAGTTACAGACACAATTGAATATTAGAAACAACTGCAGTTATCACAGTGTTGTCGATCAGTCTTAAAAACAGGCAAGGACACTAACTCCCCTAACTTTACAATCTTCTGAAGCATGTTCCAGGATGAAAGGGTATTAAGAGAAAAAGATTGTTTCCCATCTCAGTTCTAGCCTTAGGAACAGACAAGGACAACAGCGACTGTGAATGAAGACTATTGAGTGAGTGACTGATCTGGTCAGTAAGGAACAGAGATACAAAGGCAGTTGTCCATCAATGCTTTGTACATACAAGTGTGGCAGTGCTTTAGCCTCCTGGTGGAGGGAGAGGTCCATTGCACCATAGCACACAGATCACAGTGATGGGAAAGTGATCTAGCATTGGTAATACATCTCAAAGCACCATGATACACTGTGTCCAGAGTTTAAGGTACTTGCTGAGGCCTGCATATAGACAATCCAGCACTGATTTCTTTGTTTGTAAGTGCTTTGAACAACATCCTTTCAGACTAACATTGAAAAGCAAGATTTGTTCCTGAAATAGAAACCCAATTTCAACTTCAGTTTATTGGTCAACCTTACACCCCAAACTCTCTCCCTGTCTTACAGCTCTGAGTCTGACCAGCTATGCTACCAGTACAGTTGAAGTCAGAAGTTTACATACACTTTAGCCAAATACATTTACACTCTGTTCTTCACAATTCTTGACATTTAATCCTAGTGAAAATTCCCTGTCTTAGGTCAGTTAGGATCACCACTTTATTTTAAGAATGTGAAATGTCAGAATAATAGTAGAGAGAATGATTTATTTCTTTCATCACATTCCCAGTGGCTCAGAAGTTTACATACACTCAATTAGTATTTGGTAGCATTGCCTTTAAATTGTTTAACTTGGGTCAAATGTTTTGGGTAGTCTTCCACAAGCTTCTCACAATAAGTTGGGTGAATTTTGGCCCATTCCTCCTGACAGAGCTGGTGTAACTGAGCCAGGTTTGTAGGCCTCCCTTGCTCGCACACGCTTTTTCAGTTCTGCTCACAAATGTTCTATAGGATTGAGGTCAGGGCTATGTGATGGCCACTCCAATACCTTGACTTTGTTGTCCTTAAGCCATTTTGCAACAACTTTGGAAGTATGCTTGGGGTCCTTGTCCATTTGGAAGACCCATTTGCGACCAAGCTTTAACTTCCTGACTGATGTCTTGAGATGTTGCTTCAATATATCCACATAATTTTCCTTTCTCCTGATGCCATCTATTTTTTGAAGTGCACTAGTCCCTCCTGCAGCAACGCACCCCCACAACATGATGCTGCCACCCCCGTGGTTCACGGTTGGGATGGTGTTCTTCGACTTGCAAGCCTCCCCTTTCTCCTCCAAACATAACGATGATCATTATGGCCAAACAGTTCTATTTTTGTTTCATCAGACCAGAGGACATTTCTCCAAAAAGTATGATCTTTGTCCCCATGTGCAGTTGCAAACCGTAGTCTGGCTTTTTTATGGCTGTTTTGGAGCAGTGGCTTCTTCCTTGCTGAGCGGCCTTTCAGGTTATGTCGATATAGGACTTGTTTTACTGTGGATATAGATACTTTTGTACCTGCTTCCTCCAGCATCTTCACAAGGTCCTTTGCTGTTGTTCTGGGATTGATTTGCACTTTTCGCACAAAAGTACGTTCATCTCTAGGAGACAGAACGCGTCTCCTTCCTGTGCGGTATGACGGCTGCGTGGTCCCATGGTGTTTATACTTGCGTACTATTGTTTGTACAGATGAATGTGGTACCTTCAGGCGTTTGGAAATTGCTCCCAAGGATGAACAAGACTTGTGGAGGTCTACAATTTATTTTCTGAGGTCTTGACTGGTTTCTTTTGATTTTCCCATGATGCCAAGCAAAGAGGCACTGAGTTTGAAGGTAGGCCTTGAAATACATCCACGGGTACACCTCCAATTGACGTTAATTAGCCTATCAGAAGTTTCTACAGCCATGATATCCTATTCTGGAATTTTCCAAGCTGTTTAACTTGCGGATTACTGGGACGCTACCGTCCCGTTTCGACAATTTCCAGTGAAATTGCAGAGCGTCAAATTAAATTACTATAAATATTAAACTTTCATGAAATCACAAGTGCAATACATCAAAATAAATCTTAACCTGTTGTTAATCCAGCCAAGGTGTCAGATTTCAAAAAGTCTTTACGGCGAAAGCAAACCATGCGATTATCTGAGGACAGCGCCCAGCACACAAATGCATAACAAATCATTTCCAACCAGGGAGTTGCGACACGAAAGTCAGAAATAGCGATATAAAAAATGCCTTACCTTTGAAGATCTTCTGTTGGCACTCCAAAAGGTCTGTTACATTACAAATGGTCCTTGTGTTCGATAATGTCCTTTTATATCCATAAAAACTCAGTATAGCTGGCGTGCTTCAGTCAATAATCCACTTGATTTCCTTCCTTCATAATGCATACAAAATGAATCCCAAACGTTACCAATAAAATATCCAAACAAGTCAATCAACGTTTATAATCAATCCTTAGGTACCCTAATACGTAAATAAACGATAAAATTTAACATGGAGAATCATTATTGTCTTTACTGGAGAAAAATACCAAAGAACGCGCTCTCATCCACGCGCTTGGAAACATTACAGCCAAAATGGGAGCCACCTAGAAAAACTACAATTTCTGGCTCATTTTTCCAAAAACCAGCCTGAAACTCTTTCTAAAGACTGTTGACATCTAGTGGAAGCCCTAGGAACTGCAATCGGGCACGATTTCACCCTAATATCAAAGTGCCAGCCATTGAAATCAGTGATAGGATGAATTTTGTTTGGTGGGGATGGTTTGTCCTCAGGGTTTTGCCTGCCATTTCAGTTCTGTTATACTCACAGACATTATTTCAACAGTTTTTAAAAACTTTAGAGTGTTTTCTATCCAAATCTACCAATTGTATGCATATCCTAGCTTCTGGGCCTGAGTAGCAGGCAGTTTACTTTGGGCACGCTTATCATCTGGACGTCAAAATACCACCCCCTATCCCAAAGAAGTTAAAGGCACAGTCAACTTAGTGTATGTAAACTTCTGACCCACTTGAATTGTGATACACTGAATTAAGTGAAATAATCTGTCTGTAAACAATTGTTGGAAAAATTACTTGTCATGCACAAAGTAGATGTCCTAACCAACTTGCCAAAACTCTAGTTTGTTAACAAGAAATTTGTGGAGTGGTTGAAAAACGAGTTTTAATGACTCCAACCTAAGTGTTTGTAAACTTCTGACTTCAATTGTTTGTCTTGTAGTCCAGTCTACCTGCAGTCTATCGGCCTCTAACTCTCTCTCCTCTCTCCGTATGTAGCTTTGACCAGCTATGCTACCAGTATGTCTGGTAGTCCAGTCTATCTCCACGGCCCAGCAGCTGTTGGCACCCCCTCCTTCAGCAGACAGCACTTTTCCCCTCACCCCTGGAGCGCTTCCACATCAGGTACTGACACAGATGTGTGAAAATGGATCTAAAATGGCCATGAAGCTTATTTTCCAGGAATTCAACACAAGGGAACATACATTTATTTAACCAATACAATTTAAGAGATTTTTGCTTAACTGTGTTTTAGACTCAAAACACCTAACCCTTAACCTCTCATCACCCCAGGCGAGTCCCAGGCGGTGCCCCCTCCCTCCACGGTGTCGTCGTCTGGCCCCGTGGCCCCCCCTCCCCACCAGGCCAAGCAGGGCCAGGGCAGCAGCCAGCAGGACAGGAAGGTGCCTCCTCCCATCGGTACAGAGAGGCTGGCGAGGATCAGACAGACCACCGTCAACCCTCCTCTCCTCCAGACCTCCTACACCGCTCCTGTAGGACAGGGAGGCATATGGTCCTTCGGAGTCGGTAGCGCCTCGGGTGAGTAGTCACACACATACCAGACACACAACCTCTAACCCACGCTGGTCTCTCCATCCCCAATGTCTTACCGCCCTGATATACAGCTGATGGCTATACACACACCTCTTCGCACAAACCCCATTTCTGTCTCTCACCTCCCGTCTCCCTCGCACACACCCCGTTTCTCTCTCACCTCCCGTCTCCCTCGCACACACCCCGTTTCTCTCTCACCTCCCGTCTCCCTCGCACACACCCCGTTTCTCTCTCACCTCCCCTCTCCCTCGCACACACCCCGTTTCTCTCTCACCTCCCGTCTCCCTCGCACACACCCCGTTTCTCTCTCACCTCCCGTCTCCCTCGCACACACCCCGTTTCTCTCTCACCTCCCGTCTCCCTCGCACACACCCCGTTTCTCTCTCACCTCCCGTCTCCCTCGCACACACCCCGTTTCTCTCTCACCTCCCGTCTCCCGCGCACACACCCCGTTTCTCTCTCACCTCCCGTCTCCCGCGCACACACCCTGTTTCTCTCTTTCTCACCTCCTGGCTCCCTCGCACACACCCTGTTTCTCTGTGTCCCCCTCGCACACACCCCGTTTCTGTGTCTTACCTCCCGTCTCCCTCACCTCTAGAAGCCATGTCAGGTTGGTCTCAGCCCCTGATGGGCAGTCACGTGATCCACCCTGGGCTGCAGGCGGACCACAACTTCTCCCAGTACCAGCCCATGGAGCAGGACGACACCGGCATCTCTAACCCCGCTAACAACTACCACCAGCAACACATCAACAACTACATGGACTTCCCCAAGGTAACATAGACATGAAAGTATATCATCACCTCAAATGGCCATTCCTCTTTTTGTCCGTGTCTCCAGGGTAGGACCATGTTAATATACTGTAGTTAGTGGACCTGGTTGTCTCCAGGGTGGGACCATGTTAATATACTGTAGTTAGTGGGCCTGGTTGTCTCCAGGGTGGGACCATGTTAATATACTGTAGTTAGTGGACCTGGTTGTCTCCAGGGTGGGACCATGTTAATATACTGTAGTTAGTGGACCTGGTTGTCTCCAGGGTGGGACCATGTTAATATACTGTAGTTAGTGGACCTGGTTGTCTCCAGGGTGGGACCATGTTAATATACTGTAGTTAGTGGACCTGGTTGTCTCCAGGGTGGGACCATGTTAATATACTGTAGTTAGTGGACCTGGTTGTCTCCAGGGTGGGACCATGTTAATATACTGTAGTTAGTGGACCTGGTTGTCTCCAGGGTGGGACCATGTTAATATACTGTAGTTAGTGGACCTGGTTGTCTCCAGGGTAGGACCATGTTAATATACTGTAGTTAGTGGACCTGGTTGTCTCCAGGGTGGGACCATGTTAATATACTGTAGTTAGTGGACCTGGTTGTCTCCAGGGTAGGACCATGTTAATATACTGTAGTTAGTGGACCTGGTTGTCTCCAGGGTGGGACCATGTTAATATACTGTAGTTAGTGGACCTGGTTGTCTCCAGGGGGGGACCATGTTAATATACTGTAGTTAGTGGACCTGGTTGTCTCCAGGGTGGGACCATGTTAATATACTGTAGTTAGTGGACCTGGTTGTCTCCAGGGTGGGACCATGTTAATATACTGTAGTTAGTGGACCTGGTTGTCTCCAGGGTGGGACCATGTTAATATACTGTAGTTAGTGGGCCTGGTTGTCTCCAGGGTGGGACCATGTTAATATACTGTAGTTAGTGGGCCTGGTTGTCTCCAGGGTGGGACCATGTTAATATACTGTAGTTAGTGGACCTGGTTGTCTCCAGGGTGGGACCATGTTAATATACTGTAGTTAGTGGACCTGGTTGTCTCCAGGGTGGGACCATGTTAATATACTGTAGTTAGTGGACCTGGTTGTGATGTGTATAATAACCTTGTTGTCATTATACACCAGGGTATGGCCATGTCGATGTATGGAGGGACCATGCTGCCCCCCAACCCCCCTATGGGAGAGGGTCCAGGGGGGGCCATGTTCAACGGGCTGCACGCTGCCGACCCTGCATGGAGCCCTATCATCAAGGTGGTCCCCAACAACGCAGATAACACCGACCCACAGCAGGTGAGACTTTTTCCACACACACACACACACACACACACACAGTTCTTTGATAATGAAATTTCACCTCTCTTCCTCTCGTTCAGGTGTGGCCTGGGACCTGGCCTCATGTGCACCTGAACCACGTCAACTAGCCGGCCGGCATCGACAGCAATCAAACACACACCCACATCACACACACCACAAACATGAATTTAATTTCCAACTGACAACAAAAACGAACAGACTTGTATAACATGTTAACTTTAGTAGAGAACGGAGAGCAAAGCAGAGTTTGAAGAATTGGAGAGAAATTATCTTGACACCGTTCTTTAATGTGCCTAACTCAAAATAAGAAATATACTACAATTTGAGCGAGGGCTGTTATGGTGGTGGGGTCGGCAGGGAAAATTCTGGGCCCTAATTCAAGTACTGTTGATGTCTGATGAACAACCAAATTGATGGTGACAGCCTGTCCAACAGGCTCCATGCTCTGTGTAGCATAGATGTAGGACTTTGACCCACGTGCAGAGTTGTCGCTCTCCTCGGGGAGACCTGATGAAGGGGATGACGACGGAGCTAATGATACTCAACCAACATCTAGAGGATGATGATTACCTAAACAGAGGCAGAGAGAGGGAAAGAAATCAGAATACCTTTTAGTGGTAAATACATGTATAATGTTTACATACTAAAAAGGGTTAAATTGAGAGTACATTTCACGTCGTATAGTGGCTCTACTTTACGCAGCCTGTATTAATGTGAAATATTTACCTTAATATTCAATAAACATATTGATATGTACTTGTGGCCGTGTATCTTTTTGTTGGTGTAGGTAGGGCTTTGTTTTCATTTCACAAAAATGAATAGCATGTTTGACTAGTGACAACAATGTATTTATATATTGTCATCTTAGAAAATAACATCTGCACACAACTCATGGCTCCGACGCGATAGATTTAATAAATATTAACATTGACAGCTAATCAAGTTCATAATCAAGTGGGAAGGTGGTATTTACCACATATGACTGGGAAAAATCCACTTGAACGCCCCTCCAACTGGTGATTACTAGTGGGAAACGCATCTATCATACCTGAGCTCTGACTTCTCCCACATCGGTGTCCAAATCACTAAGGACTTAAAATGGTTCACAGACACAGTCCTGAAGAAGGCGTGATGGCGTCTCTTCCCCCCTCAGGAGGTTGAAAAGATTTGGCATTGGCCCTCAAATCCTCAAAAAGTTATACAGATGCACCATTGAGCATCTTGACTGGCTGCATCACCACTTGTTATGGCAACTGCACCACCCTCGATCACATGGCGCTACAGAGGGTGGTGCGTGCAGCCCAGTACATCACTGTGGCCGAGCTCCCTGCCATCCAGGACCTCTATCAGGCAGTTTGAAAGGAAGGCCGGGAAAATTGTTAGACTCTGCATTGACTCTGTATTTTTGCAGACTTTATGCACACTCACACTGACACAATTTGCTCACACACACACGTTCATACTGACTACACAATCATCATAAATGCTACTGATGTTCTGTTTATCATATATATCCTGATACCTACTCACCTTCCCCCTATACAGTGCATTTGGAAAGTATTCAGACCCCTTGACTTTTTCCACATTTTGTTACATTAGAGCCTTATTCTAAAATGGATTAAATTGTTTGTTTTCCTCAATCTACACACGCTACCACCATAATGACAAAGGAAAAACAGTTTTTTTAGAAATGGAGGCACATTTATTAAATTAAAAACTGATTACATTTACATAAGTATTCAGACCCTTTCCTCAGTACTTTGTTGAAGCACCTTTAGCAGCGATTACAGCCTTGAGTCTTCTTGGGTATGACGCTACAAGCTTGGCACACCTGTATTTGTGAAGTTTCTCCCACTCTTCTCTGCAGATCCTCTCAAGCTCTGTCATGTTCGATGGGGAGAGTTGCTACACATCTATTTTCAGGTCTCTCCAGAGATGTTCAGAGACAGGTTCAAGTCCAGGCTCTGGCTGGGCCACTCAAGGACATTCAGAGACTTGTCCCGAAGCCACTCCTGCGTTGTTTTGGCTGTGTGCTTAGGGTGGTTGTCCTGTTGAAGGTGAATCTTCACCCCAGTCTGAGGTCCTGAGCATGCTGGAGCAGGTTTTCATCAAGGATCTCTGTACTTTGCTCCGTTCATCTGTCCTTCGATCCTGACTAGTCGCCCAGTCCCTGGCACTGAAAATCATCCCCACAGCTTGATGTTTCCTCCAGATGTGACGCTGGCATTCAGGCCATCGAGTTCAATCTTGGTTTCATCAGACTAGAGAATCTTGTTTCTTCAGAGTGCTGCAGAGATGGTTGTCCTTCTGGAAGGTTTTCCCATCTCCACAGAAGAACTCTGGAGCTCTGTCAGAGTGACCATCTGGTTCTTGGTCACCTCCGTGACCTAGGCCCTCTTCCCTTGATTGCTCAGATTGGCCGGGCGGCCAGCTCTAGGAAGAGTCTTGGTGGTTCCAAACTTCTCAATTTAAGAATGATGGAGGCCACTGTGTTCTTGGACTTTCAATGCTGCAGACAATTTTTTGGTACCCTTCCCCAGATCTGTGCCTCGACACAATCCTGTCTTGGAGCTCTACGGACAATTTCTTCGACCTCATGGCTTGGTTTTTGGTCTGACATGCACTGTCAACTGTGGGACCTTATATAGACAAGTGTGTGCCTTTCCAAATCATGTCCAATCAATTGAATTTACCACAGGTGGACTCCACAATCAATTTGAAGAAACCTCAAGAATGATAAATGGAAACAGGATGCACCTGAGCTCAATTTCGAGTCTCATAGCAAAGGGTCTGAATACTTATGTAAATAAGGTATTTGTTTTTTTTATTTGCAAAAATGTCTAAACCTGTTTTCGCTTTGTCATTATGGGGTAGTGTGTGTAGATTGAGGGGATACAAATAATTGTATCAATTTTAGAATGAGGCTAACGTAAAAATAATGTGGAAAAAAGGGAAGGGGTCTGAATACTTTCCAAATGCACTGTAGCTTACTTACTTTCTCATGTTTTTATTTCTGGTGTGTTTTAGTTGTATAGTAGTACTGATATTGATTACTGCATTGTTGGGAGAGCTTGCAAGAAAGGCACTTCACTGTACTTGTGCACAATTGTTTTACATTTTTAGTCATTTTAGCAGACGCTCTTATCCAGAGCGACTTACAGTAGTGAATGCATACGTTTCATACATTTTTTCCCCCGTACTGGTCCCCCGTGGGAATCGAACTCACAACCCTGGTGTTGCAAACACCATGCTCTACCAACTGAGCCACACGGAACCACAAGACAAACTCACCTACTAAGGAAATGACCTAACAGCATTTTGGCAGCTATTGTTTTTTTTGCATTTAACTATCTTAATATAGTTTTTGAACACTTTCATTTGTTTACGAGCATGATAGCTGTACTTTTTAGTTTATGGTTGAAGTAGCTTGTTAGGTGTTGCATTATGGGGTAAAAAAAGTGTCTGACCACATGACATTTACAATAATCATGTTATCAAATGTCATGAAGTTTTGTCTGCAGTCGACTGGAAGTTTCTGCAGAGACACTTTACCAACTTCATCCTGCAGCCATCACTGCATTGTGGGAAGCTGTCAACCAATCATTAGGGTGTTTTTGTTTGACCCACGTGAACATGACCAAAGATGTGACTGAAACAGGAACCAACTTTGCCAGGTTCATGTATATGGTGGAGTAATACAGATGAATGCGATTGAGGCGCACTCACTACTGGAGTATATAATGTACATAGGATTTGTGTGTGTGCGTGCAAGATATGGAGGTTTATTTCGACAAAGACTTACAAGTTTTTGTCACATGCACAAGTACAGTGAAATTCCTTTCCCAACCACGCAGTAGTCAATATCAGCAGTACTATAAAAAAAACAAGTCAAGTAGAACTAAAACACATAACACGAGAAAGTAATTAAGCTATATGCAGGGTCAGTGCCAATACCATATTTACAATGCGCAGGGATACTGGAGTGGTACGGGTAGACATGTATAGGTGTGAAGTGACTAGGCATCAGGATAATTGATAAACAGCATAGCAGCAGTGTGTGTAGTGCAAAAATAAAATTGAAGGGTCAATGCAGATTTTAATAAACAATGGCAACATTGCCATGTTGATCTGAGCCTTGCTGTTGGAAGATGATTGAAAGATGAACTGAGGTCCACACTCCAGTCAAGTTAGTTGTGGTAATGTGTAGTAGAGTTAAAATGGTTATTCCAGCAAACTTCAAATTATTAGAATAGTACACAACGCAGAACAGAACAATCAGGTTGAGGGTCAGTGGCCAAAGCCCGCGAACAGGAATATTCCAAGTTCAGACAGAAGGGGGGAGTCAGATCGCCAGGAACTTTACTTTTGGTTTCTAATTTTAATTGTTGCGCTACTGGTGATGCCTGTTGATGTTAGGTAGGCAGCTACAGTAGCTGAATGATGTTAACATCTTCAGGTTTTGTTTCATTAAATGTATTTTATTTTATCTGGGTGCTTACGTCACCTACTAACACCCTGGTACTACCCTTAGCTCCCGCTCTCCTCAGTCTGAGAAAACACTGAGAGAGAAAGGTACGGGTTGCAGATTACTCCTTTGTAGAAGTCCGTAACGTGAAATAAATAAAACGTCCCAAGGTTAATGCTGTAGATATTGTTATAAGGGGATGTGAGACTATCGAAACACGTAACTTTCAGAGTTTTATTGTTGTTATTAATATAGTTACAGAGTGCTAAAAGTGTTGCTAGCTAGCATGACTTTCTGTGATGCAGAAGGCTAGTTGAGCTGCCGACTAGTGATGGTGGTGCATTATGGGGGATGTAGTTTTTGCCCTCTAAGGCGATTTTACGTTGTAACTTGTTTGTGTTGCAGTGGTTTTGTACATGAGTTGTTGTATTTTGCTACTATCAACACTGAAAGTATCTAGCAATGTATTGGGGATGTGAGACAGGATATGTGTTTTACCTTTCTTCATGCTCCTGTGTAGAACATTGCATTGGAGACTGATGTGTTCCTGTCCTGTCTTTTCATAATACTATTGCAGGTATGGTTCTATTGTCTAAGAATTAAGATTATACATTCTTTGTATTAAGGACTGGTTATTATTTTATACTATACATTATGGCTTTATGTATGAGTGTGATTGTGAGAGTCTGAGAAAACACTGAGAGAGAAAGAACAACTTGTCAGGCGTTGCATTGGAGACTGATGTGTTCCTGTCCTGTCTTTTCATAATACTATTGCAGATCAACATAAAAGCCTTAAAGACAGCCGTGGTGTCGCTCTTCAATTCTGGGTTCTCCTGTGGTGCATAAGAGACCCGCTACAAATGCACCTTAAAGTTGGTTGCAAACTGCAATATTGTCCGAAGAAGACCAAATGGGAGACTAGAAACTGACTCGGTTTACCCCTTTATCTGTGGATTAATTGTCAGATTAGAGGATTTTGCATTTCAGGTAAAATAAACCAATGTTTATATCCTTTGGCAATTTAACTAGCAACAGCAAGCAAGCTAAATGGCCATGAATGTTTCATGGTTTTCGACCTGTCCCAAATGAATATAGTTGGTTCAGAACTTGTTTTGTTATTTCAACATGCGCATCTGGTGTGGATGCACAAAATCAACAGGCGCATAATGGCGTGCCGGGTCTAGTCAGCATGTTAGTGTCCGATTTTCGGCTGTCGCAGATGCACCTGCCCCGAACACACTCCTCGACTTTCGTCTACAGTCGGTTGCTTCCGCCTTACAGTATGTATCAATTGAAGACTATGTCTGCATTCCAAACACTTAAAATACACTCTATCCCCTCAGTCCTCAAATGAAGTGGACACTTCTGATGACGTTTCATGACGTGTGACGAGTATACACTTGCAGGGTGAGGGGGGAAGGAAAGGTTTTTAAATGGACCGCCCTTGCCTGGAAATGTGTCACTCGTTCAACCCGCGGTGACTGTGTTTTCAGCCACAGGCAGCTTGTGGGTGCTGTATGCGCTACAGTCAATTAGGAGTGCATGTCTACTTATATAACTATATCATTATTAATATACGCCTACTGTATGATAGCTAGCAAATGAATTAGCTAACGTTAGCATGCCTAGCGGGAACTTCTGAGGAAGGAAATGTTTTTATTTTTACAATTTCCAAAAGCTAACCAAACAAAAACATGACTGTTTTAAGTGTTTGGAATGAAACCACTGGCTGTTGATACCTAGCATGCCTGCGAAGCGGAATACAGGTGCTAGTTAATGCCGCGTTCACGTACTGGTCGGGAGAAGGAAACTGACATTTTTCCGACTTGCTTAATGGTAAGACGTGTATTATACGTTTTTATAACTAAGATAGACCACTGCCTGTGGGCAAAACAGGCAGAGCTAGCGAGATCCTATTGGCGCGTTCTCGATACATTTGCTTATTATTATTTCCGTTACAGAACTCCTTCTAAACAACTGCAATTTTAAACTTTGGCAAAGAGTAAAGTCTACAAAACTTTGTCCACTCTGTTCGGCACAGACTGTAATGTTTCATTGATGAGAAAAAGTGCAGAATGTCGGCCAACATCCATCTTCTCCCCCTGCCGGCCAATGGGCTTCCTCTCACTAGTGAGTGGAAACAGCAAGCAGATGCTTCACATTTTATAGAGCCAGTGAAATGTGTAATTACAACCAGTTAGCAAGTTAAACATTTTCGAGTTTCCTAGTTGCAACTAACATTGGAAATGGCGGGTCCCACAGCTATGGCAGGCCACGTCATCGACTGACAAATTGCTATAACATATGTGTCTAGCTGATACTTAAAATAGCTATTCGGGTAATGTAAGATGTCAGATCAGAGCATAGGAAGCCTCCCCTTCTGTCACCACCACCCATCGTCTTAAAGACAGGTCAGATCAGAGCATAGGAAGCCTCCCCTTCTGTCACCACCACCCATCGTCTTAAAGACAGGTCAGGTCAGAGCATAGGAAGCCTCCCCTTCTGTCACCACCACCCATCGTCTTAAAGACAGGTCAGATCAGAGCATAGGAAGCCTCCCCTTCTGTCACCACCACCCATCGTCTTAAAGACAGGTCAGGTCAGAGCATAGGAAGCCTCCCCTTCTGTCACCACCACCCATCGTCTTAAAGACAGGTCAGATCAGAGCATAGGAAGCCTCCCCTTCTGTCACCACCACCCATCGTCTTAAAGACAGGTCAGATCAGAGCATAGGAAGCCTCCCCTTCTGTCACCACCACCCATCGTCATAAAGACAGGTCAGATCAGCTCGGAACATTCTAGCCAATGAGAGGGCAGATAGGTGTGTGTGCGTGAACAACAGACACAACTCCGGAAAAGTTGCCATATGCGTCCACTTATATCAATACATTGGTAACAACCTAAACGTTACGAAACATCAGCAAATTAGCATCTAATCACATTTTTTGTTGACTACATCCGATACTCATAGACCGCCATACAAACAGTCCCTATTTAGTCCGTTTTTATCGCTGTATTCTCGAGTGGAGCCTCACGCTTTGCCTCTTCCTCTCTGGCATCGTGTAGTCGCGTCCCACTAGAGGAACTAGCTGCTCACGTCTGGAGAAACGAACTACCTGGGGTTTCCTTCTCCGTGATGAACACATGATCTGATGCTGTGGGAGCCTGGGAGGAGCTCGCCGCCAAATCACAGACAGATTGATGTATGCCTGAGGCAACAAGGAGGATGTGAGGCATGCCAGCTCGTGTGTTAGTTCACCTTTTCGGGAACCGTGTGCACATTAGTTAACAGTTTGGGGTGAAACTTCGTCAGGCAGTGTTTCCTTGTCGGCGGACTGTGAGTTATGATGAACGTTCTGTTCAATGGGTCAGAAGACCTCTGTCAAACAGTAGCACATTTCCTGTTCCCATGACATGTATTGTAAAACAATCAATAAATACTGTATACCAATTAAATATCTTTATCTCGCTGGGGTGAGAAGTTTATTGTGCAGGCGTGAATGTACAATATAGCCAGCCTGTGTACATATTGTTAATCAGATCACATGTACATGGGAATATGTTGTTCAGAGTGGCATCAATACACAGTGATGTGATATTCTGGTAGGTACATTATCAGAATGTGGTGAGTTGATGTAGGTCAGTTCATTCTTGGTGTTGTTTCTGCTGAATAATGTATTTTTACTTTGCCATTGTTGTCAAGTAAAACAAATTGGGACTTGTCTACACCATCGCTTCAGATTAGACCCAGTGGATTATCTGTGGATGAAAAGTATCATCTCACTCCGTGTTGGACAGCCCTACACTGTGATCCACCCTTCACAGGCGGAGCTACTATGTGATTGACGAGCCAGTCGCCCGTCGTCGTGGAGATCATGTTCTTGCAATCACAACACGTCACATGACCAGAGTCACCCTGGTAGTTATTAAATACACGCGAACATGTTCAACATCTCCCAGTTCGTTCTCTCCAGCTGCGGTGGTTGCTGACCTGACAGCCATACTTCTCTGGCAACAAAACCGTTCGCCCTGAACTGCACTCGATTCCGTCTGTTTTATTTCAGCCCTGAACTGCACTCGATTCCGTCTGTTTTATTTCAGCCCTGAACTGCACTCGATTCCGTCTGTTTTATTTTGTTAGCAAATGTTAGCTAAGTTTTAATTGTTGTGGATCTTGTTAGCAAATTACTTGGAGATTTTCTTTTTTGGTAAACAATTGAATTTGTAAGATCAGCCGATCTTCACACGAAGCATCTTTCTGCGGTTGATCAGAAGAACCCAAACAAAGTGAGGATGACAACCAACGCTCAGCAGGCGAAGAGTTGCCCAATCCCTACCCGGGTTCTCACCCTGAAAGACTGGTCTCAGCTCCCAGACTGCTACAGTCAGACTCCCGGGGGTACTCTCTTCTCCACAACGCCCGGGGGTAAGAGCACGGAACCGGATGCTTTGCTTGGTTATGATCAACCACGTACAACACGTTTTGTACCAGAGATCATTTAGCTAACTTTAGCCAGCAAAAAGAAATGACAGCTAGAAAACCAACGTTGTGTTGTGGGAAAAGGGGAACTAAACTAGCTAGCTACTTGTGGAAGGTTATGTATAGCTGTTTTGAAAGGTACATTTACTTACCCAAATCTTGTAACCACTCAACGTACTCAACCCTGTCTCGTGACTGTTTATTTTGGTCGTGCAAAATGAGTGCCACGCGCTTGTTAGCTGGCTGAAACTAGTCTAGCCATCTTTCTGTTTGACTTGTAGCATACTGTACTGTGTTTGTTGGAAATTGTCTATGCATGCTATGTGATATTTTAAATGCAACTTCATTCATATTATTGCCTCCAGTCTTTTTAATACAGCGGTCACTCTTCCTTTACTGGAAAAGCTTTATTCTTATTGACAGATGAAAATAAAAAATGCATTTTTCAGTGATGTGGGGGGAAAAAAACAAGGTTTACTTGTTCAAGCCCATTGGTTCAACCTCATGGCTGCTTACGTGCAGTCTGTGCATAGCAGTCTGGTGGTCGGATTCGGTACTGTCTGTTTATTACACACAGCTCAGACCTGTGCAACTCGCTTACCAGAGAGCTGGCTGCTGCGATTCCCATTCACAACAACACTCATTTAAGGTGCTATGTTGGGAACCAATTCCCAATTAAATTTGACTGGGCCAAATGTAGCTTTAGCTTAGAGACATGTTTTGTTCGTTGGGATCTGCAACATATCAGAAAACCATGGCACATTATGTAAGCGAAGTAGCCATAGTGATGGGAGTTATGGTTGTCAAATTTGGCCCGTGCAAAGTTCTGAAGCGGAAAAATACCGATGGACAACAAGCTCCTCTTAAACGATGACCTATGGGTGGGCTGGGCCAGATTCAGGGCTGAGGGGGGAGGAGACATCCCCTCTGTGACCCGCAGCTGCCCTGGTGCATTTCAGGAATACTGTAGGGAACATTGTGTTCCAGCCAAGTAGAGAGAGAGGGTGAGAGAGGTAGACTTGGAGCGAGGGAGGAAAAAGGGGGAGGGATTGGGAAGCATAAATGGTGAGCAAATAGGCCTTTCTAAGAATGGTTGAAGTTAGGACATGTGGGAGGGAACCTGGAGGGAGTGGTGTGATTTAGCTGAGGAGAGCAGAAAGCAGTGTTTCAGGTCCTCTATGGATGCTTCATGACTCTTGTGTGTTGTGGAAGGCATGGCCAGACCAGAACAACTTAGTTGTGCACTTTAAGGAGTAGTTATAACATGGCTATAACAGCTGTTACTGTCTTTACACTGCTTATTGGTGATTCTTCATTGATGCCTTACAACAGATGGTCTAGGACAGTTTGACATTATGCCTCTAAAACCAGAATTACATTTTATGCAACTAACTGCTGATGTGAGCACAACTAGCATGCACATGATATGGAGAGACTCTTCCGGTCCCTCGGCCAATCATGTAACATCTCCACTCCCTGTTGTAATGAGGGATGGTGTTGTCCCATTGCCACAAAACAGAATGAGGCGCATTACATGGGATGTGGTATGTTTCCTGTGGACAAAGAGATTGGCCACAGAGCTGGGCCTCTTCTGCATAACTCATGGCCAGGGCACTATAGTTTAGTTGCTGGCTGGCCTGCTCTCTCTGCATAATTCTGCCTGAATTCCTGCCCCAATGTACCCTCCGCGCATACACACACACTCCTTCCCCTCCCCTTTTGTTCATGACAGGGTGCTCAACTGGCAGAGGTTTCTATAGCGTGTGTGTGGGTGTGTGGAAATAGAACTGCTAAAGTGCAAAACAGTTTTAACAGCAGCATGCCTGTACTAATTCTAAATACTGCACGGCACCTCTCTGTGTAACCCTGTCCAGGGCAGGCTTAACTAGTAGACACCAAAACATTGGATGATTCTCATCTAATGGCTGTTTATCAAATGTTCTGTCAGTCTGCTAATGAGTTTATCTAGTACACAGTGGTTCAGGTCAAACTTCAGTTCATCAGTATGATATAATATCTAACGGCTGTTTATCAATATTCCGTTGCAATTAAGGGATGACATCAGTCTGTCAGCAACCTGTCAGAGCCCAGTTGTTTACCAACCAGCCTCTACTGTAGACATGCCAACACTTTTTATGAAGTAGCAAGTCAGGTTTTCCTTTACATATGCCTACTAGTCTACGGGAGAAGATGACATTTGGTTCCAGAACAACCAAGGTGTTTGCCTCAACCTCCCCTCACCCAGGCAGCCTCAGGAATGGGGCATCACCACAGGATGCCTCGTCAGCCCACCTAAGCAAACAGAATGTAGAGGCAACTCTGCTGGTGACCACAGCACACATCTGAATTGTACTACACGGTGCAGGCTACACAGTGCTCCAGAAGTGTACTACACGGTGCAGGCTACACAGTGCTCCTGAAGTGTACTACACGGTGCAGGCAACAGAGTTATGCGTGTTTGGTTCTGGTCTGCCTTCTGTCACCACTTCCTGGTTCTAGGATAACATGTTGCTGTGCTACACTTTCTTAGAACTGACTCACTACTGCCAACCCACCGACCACCCCTTCGTATCCTCCCTCTCGTTGGGCTAAAAACAGGGTGTGTGTGTTGGTATGCATCCAGCAGCCTTGACCCTGAGGCCAGGGAGGGGTGGACTCTCAGTTCCTTCCAGATACATCCCTCCCTCTGTCCTGTCAGGGACTTACTACTCTCTTGTATTTGTGTTGTTTTGACGTTAGACATTTCATGGCCGGTTTTCAAGGACCAGATTAGATAGACCACTTAATGTTGTTGTCTTCACAACTAGACTCTCTAACAGATTTATTGTACATGAGTCCATTTACACGTGTTTTACCACAATGCTTTGGTCAACATGGTGCAGCTCCCTTCACTGGCAAGTCAACTGACCCCCCCCCCCCATCTCTGACAGGAACACGCATAATCTATGACAGGAAGTTCCTTCTGGACTGTCGGAACTCTCCCATCGCCCGTACCCCCCCCTGCTGCCTGCCCCAGATCCCTGGGGTGACGGTGCCTGCTCTGCACCCTCTGGGCAAACTACAGGAACTCAAAGAGGAGCTGGAGGAGGAGAAGGACCTGGCAGGTAAGAGTATACACACACTAGACATGCATACCTTTATTTAACTAGGCAAGTCAGTTAAGAATAAATATTTTTTTATGCCTGCAGTAAGTTTAAGAGACATTGCCTTGTGCCTTGATATCCTGTTATCAAAAACCCAGATCTTCAAGATATTTTCTAACTTCCCTCATGAGGGAGGATAATGAAAGTAAAGGTAGACCTATGCATTAGTTATGGTGTTTTTACTGATATCAAATTTGTTTTATGAATTAAGTGATTTAAAACTTAATTCTGTTACCAAATCGGTAACAGAATTTGAGAAATTGGTAACTGAATTTCTGCAACAGATTTGGTTATAATGAATAATTATAGTAGTCACAAAGAACAGTTGGGTTCACAAATTTGGACTGTACAGCAGTGTGGTGGAATTATTGTAATCAAAAGGAGAGACTTAGATTTCTTCAAAACAATCAAACTGTATTATTTAATTAGTACAGTAATGGAGCTGGTTGGTAACTATCCCTGGAGGTGATCACTGAGAACTCAACCAGCTGGTTGGTAACCACCCCTGGAGGTGATCACTGAGAACTCAACCAGCTGTTTGGTAACTACCCCTGGAGGTGATCACTGAGAACTCAACCAGCTGGTTGGTAACTACCCCTGGAGGTGATCACTGAGAACTCAACCAGCTGGTTGGTAACTACCCCTGGAGGTGATCACTGAGAACTCAACCAGCTGGTTGGTAACCACTCCTGGAGGTGATCACTGAGAACTCAACCAGCTGGTTGGTAACCACCCCTGGAGGTGATCACTGAGAACTCAACCAGCTGGTTGGTAACCACCCCTGGAGGTGATCACTGAGAACTCAACCAGCTGGTTGGTAACCACCCCTGGAGGTGATCACTGAGAACTCAACCAGCTGGTTGGTAACTACCCCTGGAGGTGATCACTGAGAACTCAACCAGCTGGTTGGTAACTACCCCTGGAGGTGATCACTGAGAACTCAACCAGCTGGTTGGTAACTACCCCTGGAGGTGATCACTGAGAACTCAACCAGCTGGTTGGTAACTACCCCTGGAGGTGATCACTGAGAACTCAACCAGCTGGTTGGTAACCACCCCTGGAGGTGATCACTGAGAACTCAACCAGCTGGTTGGTAACCACCCCTGGAGGTGATCACTGAGAACTCAACCAGCTGGTTGGTAACCACCCCTGGAGGTGATCACTGAGAACTCAACCAGCTGGTTGGTAACCACCCCTGGAGGTGATCACTGAGAACTCAACCAGCTGGTTGGTAACTACCCCTGGAGGTGATCACTGAGAACTCAACCAGCTGGTTGGTAACTACCCCTGGAGGTGATCACTGAGAACTCAACCAGCTGGTTGGTAACCACCCCTGGAGGTGATCACTGAGAACTCAACCAGCTGGTTGGTAACTACCCCTGGAGGTGATCACTGAGAACTCAACCAGCTGGTTGGTAACCACCCCTGGAGGTGATCACTGAGAACTCAACCAGCTGGTTGGTAACTACCCCTGGAGGTGATCACTGAGAACTCAACCAGCTGGTTGGTAACTACCCCTGGAGGTGATCACTGAGAACTCAACCAGCTGGTTTGAGCCACAGCATTTTATAGCAAAGTCCATCCTCCTTCAGTCTACATGACAAACAACAGGAGTATGGAATGGGTCACAAGGTTCAAATTTGTAAGAAATATACTTATAATTAAAAACTGTCCTCATTGTGTAGAGAGGGGTCTGGCCCCCCATGGTCTGGCCCCCCAACTCATATTGGAGTCATCTTCCCCTGGTACCCCAGTACAGAAACATTAACTCATGCTCTGGAATGTGGTATCACCCAAAGACTTTCAGTTCACACAGACACAATAGAGTTAAGAACCCTCTATTCTGTTGCATAAAACAACCATTTGATGCAATTACAGCATTATAACATAATTTTGCTCTCACAGCAGAGTACAGTAAAGTAGTGCATAGTTCTGTAGACTTCAGTAAAGAAAAGCAGTGTAGTTCAGTACAGATTTGGTCTTGTTAAGGGGCAGAGCTCAAGTAAAATAATAGTTAGTGTGTAGAGTAATACCCAAATATGCAAAAGTGGATATTGCATATTCCAACCTTTTTTGTGTACCTATTTAGGATCCATCACCATGAAGAGGATGACCTTCATTTCCATAATTAGGCATTTCTGTGTAGTACAGATCAGGGACCCGTGATGTGATTTTGGCACCGCAATTACGTTACCGGGTGTAAATCCACTTCACTCACTGTAGTTCAATAAGCCAAATATATTTTTTTTTCAAACTCGGTCTCTGATGTCATAGCTGACACCCTATTTTTTTCTGCAGACTTCGTTGAATCGTTGAGTTTTTGGAAAATGTGGACACAAACTGAGAGAGATTTTACTGTAATTCTGTTACCAAACTTTGCATCTGCACAGTTCTTCCAGTAAATGTGTTTTTGTAAAATGTTCTGTGTTAAATTGTTAAAAGTAGCATAAAGTTGTATGGTTTGTTAAACTTAAAATCAATGGATTTTGTTTGGCATACATTTTAAGTGAAAAATCGGACTCTCGGCGCAATTCCGTTACCGTGGAATTGCCCATAGAATATTGTATAATGTTCTCCTATCCAAAACTGCAACTATCTCTGTGTATCTTATCTGTTACTTGGCTGTATATATCTCTACTATCAGCTGGCTATTGTTGTCATAGGGTACGGTTTTGTTTTGGCAGTTGAAGACACACACTGTACTATGATGGTGAGCTGTAGGCTAGTTGCAAACAGTGTCATTAAGTATCAGGTTGGTTATCTGTGCTGAGATAGTTGAGGTCAGGCCAGCACAAGGACACTAGATAACCAGTTAAATAGAGCTTGTTGTTTCAACAGCAGAGAGGGTGTGGTCAGAGGTTTGACTGCATCTGCTATTGGTTACGAGATGACTGTTGTGGAGAAGGCACACCATGCTCTATTGCTTTCTTTCTCTCTGACCCCCCTCTTTCTGTCTATCTCTAGCTCTCTCCCCTTTCTCGGCTCTCTCCCTTCTCTCTGACCCCCCTCTTTCTGTCTATCTCTAGCTCTCTCCCCTTTCTCTGCTCTCTCCCTTCTCTCTGACCCCCCCTCTTTCTGTCTATCTCTAGCTCTCTCCCCTTTCTCTGCTCTCTCCCTTCTCTCTGACCCCCCTCTTTCTGTCTATCTCTAGCTCTCTCCCCTTTCTCTGCTCTCTCCCTTCTCTCTGACCCCCCTCTTTCTGTCTATCTCTAGCTCTCTCCCCTTTCTCTGCTCTCTCCCTTCTCTCTGACCCCCCTCTTTCTGTCTATCTCTAGCTCTCTCCCCTTTCTCTGCTCTCTCCCTTCTCTCTGACCCCCCCTCTTTCTGTCTATCTCTAGCTCTCTCCCCTTTCTCTGCTCTCTCCCTTCTCTCTGACCCCCCTCTTTCTGTCTATCTCTAGCTCTCTCCCCTTTCTCTGCTCTCTCCCTTCTCTCTGACCCCCCCTCTTTCTGTCTATCTCTAGCTCTCTCCCCTTTCTCGGCTCTCTCCCTTCTCTCTGACCCCCCTCTTTCTGTCTATCTCTAGCTCTCTCCCCTTTCTCGGCTCTCTCCCTTCTCTCTGACCCCCCTCTTTCTGTCTATCTCTAGCTCTCTCCCCTTTCTCTGCTCTCTCCCTTCTCTCTGACCCCCCTCTTTCTGTCTATCTCTAGCTCTCTCCCCTTTCTCTGCTCTCTCCCTTCTCTCTGACCCCCCCTCTTTCTGTCTATCTCTAGCTCTCTCCCCTTTCTCTGCTCTCTCCCTTCTCTCTGACCCCCCCCTCTTTCTGTCTATCTCTAGCTCTCTCCCCTTTCTCTGCTCTCTCCCTTCTCTCTGACCCCCCTCTTTCTGTCTATCTCTAGCTCTCTCCCCTTTCTCTGCTCTCTCCCTTCTCTCTGTCCCTCTCTCTCTACTTGCCCCCCAGACAGAGAGGGTTTAAGAGGAGGGGAGGGGAAGGCGGGTGGATTGGGTTAGGGGATTGTGTCTGCTCTGGGAGATTTGTCTCTCCTGTCTGGAGTTGACAAAACACGACATTGATAAGAAACATGAACACAACACTGTCTCTCCCCCCCCCCCCCCCCCAGTCAATCTGTTATTATGGGTGTGGTTAGGACTTAGTGTACAGATACAAGTAAGACTGTTTCGTTAATGTCTCTCTTTTCTCTCCCCTCTCCTTCTCTCTCCCTCTAGATGACAGCCAGTTTGAGATGGACATCTGAGCAGTAGCTCGTTGCCTCCTGTGGAGAGAGCTGTTGTATCTTCTGTTCAGTTCTGACGTCTGATTGGTCCTTTACGACCAGCATGCGTCACATATTCACCTTCTTCAACATCCTTTTTTTAAACCTTTTTTTTAGGAAACTCCCCAAAAGAGAAAGGAGATATGTTAATCCCTGAGTTAGAAAGACATGAAGCACCTGTGTATTAAGCGCATAATACTTCAGTGGTTGCAGGGTTGGAAGAAGCAATAAGTTTGTAACTTTGTTGGACAGTTTTTGATTTGTACATATGTCTACGGTACTTTTTATTTTTTTTAAAGGAGGGAAATCTTCCAGATTTGACATTAAACGTACAGGGACGACGGGATTGGTTGTGACGGCAGAGTTGCTGCGTTGTTTTCTAAAAACAATAACACTCTATTTTGGAGTGGCTGCTGGGCCTATGAGGCTTCACCCTGTTGGAGCCTGGCAAAAGGTCAAAGGTTCAGGGTGACTGTTGGACAGGCTCCTACATGCGTCTGTCTGTGGAGGAGGAACTGAAATGTGTCAAAGTTCAAAATAAATAAACAAAAAGGACAAAACCTCAACTTGTTCTGTCATGTTATTGTTGTTGCCTCATGCTTCCTCATGTGGTTCCTATTTTCAAACTATGCCAGAAAGCCATGTGTATGTACAGCAAGTTTACCATGTCATTGCTTACTTATATATATATATATATATATACACACACAAAAATCAAAGGATTTATGGCCAAACATGTCATTGAGATTGCTGTTCTGAAATGAAGAAATGCTCTACTTGCTACTGCTGCTTGGCTTTCATTTTCAGATGCAAATAGACACCCATGACTGTGCTTCTAGTATGTAACTTATGCATGTTCTAATTACTAGTCTGTTGCCCCAGCATGTTCTGACCCAGTTAATGTATGTAGCCTACAGACATGTTTGTCTCTCCCCTATAGCGCCATCCCTCCAGCATTAGCCTAATCTAATCAGAAACAGCATAACCAACTATAACTATGTTTCCATCCAACGTTTTTATGCGAGTAACGTAGGATAACAAATGGCGTGATGGAAACGGCAAATTTGTCAGTACAATTTCCAATTGCAGACAAAATACGCTAGACAATGCAGAATATTTTTGTGTCGGGAAAATGAATTATGCAAGAAATGGTAGTGAATCTTATGCGCAAATATTGATTTAACATATTGGAGTCACGAGATTCTATTGTGTGGTCCTCCCACTACGACTCGGAGAAGAATGCAGTTTATAGGCTACAGATGAAATAAGTTATGATGAACTTTACAGGGTGGTGAAAGAGCACAGTGGTGAGCTTGATGCTCCTCTAAAATAAATATCATGGGTCTTATTCTGGTGACATGATAATAGATGCTTGGCAGCCATTTGACAAATAAAAATAATATTGCTATTTTGTCCATACCTGCACTGTATTTGCGAGTGCACGCTTTAGGCTAGATCGCACGTGCAACGACCAGGGTGGACACATTCGCAATACTATATGACGCAACATTTTTTGGTGACAAAACCATCAGTAGAGTTAAATGCGATAGAAACCCATTTAACTTTGTATTTGTTTTATTCGGTACAAGGGAATTTAACCGCAAAAGGTATTTTTATGTGCAGTATGTCACCAGGCACAGCCTTTTACCGGCAACAATTCGTTTTGATAGAAACATCTCTGGTGGGGACCTGCGCATATTGTTTTTATGCAGATTTTAGAATATTCACATGAAAATAAGTCGCCAATTGGATGGAAACCTAGCTATTGAGAAAAGTACAACCTAGTTTGGATGGAAAGCTAGCTAATACACACTAAACAAGTCCCAGCAGTAAAGCACGTGTTGATGCGTGTACAGCTATGGGGCAAAGCAGATGTTGGCTTAGATAACATGTCAAAAATATTTCATCTTCAGTGTTTATTTAAAACAAATGAGCTATTCCATCTGAACTAGGGTATTACATAATCGTATTACGTTTTTTATTTGAAGTCCTGACTGTAGGAAATGAAAGCAGGAAACAACATGGATTTCATACATGCTCTCTGGGTCTTTTTGTTGGTTCAATTTGTTGCATAATTTGGAACACTGCCACCCCTCTCTCACACACTGGTCCACGCCTCCCCTCAATTGTAGCTTCCTCAGAACAGAAGTTAACAGGTGAGCATGAAGCCCTGGGTGTCCTCTAGCTGCAGCTGACAGTAGAGTTATGGACTAACATTTAGGATGTGTTGGCCAACATATGGCTCCCATTAGTAGGTGAACCATGTTTTTCTCCCTAAAAAGGAAACTGCTCTCATTCTTTCCAAATGAAATTAAGTCAACGCTGATGATAGATCGGTTTTGGGTCTTAGTTAAATACATGTATGATAAGGATATTTGGTAGCTAACGCTTTGTTTGAACTGTACGTTATAACAGCATCATATTGTCATATACAGTTAAGTCAACATTAATTCAGTACCATCAGTATTCATACGTGCCCCATGCAGAATGTGATCCCACCTGCAGCATCATGCTTCAATCTATACTGAACAAAAAAATATAAACGCAACATGTAAAGTGTTGGTCCCATGTTTCATGAGCTGAAATAAAAGATCCCAGAAATGTTCCATATACACAGAAAGCTTATTTCTCTCAAATGCTGTGCACAAATTTGTTTACAATTTGTTAGTGAGCATTTCTCCTTCGCCAAGATCACCCATCCACCTGACAGTTGTAACATATCAAGAAGCTGATTAAACAGCATGATCATTACACAGGTGCACTTTGTACCGGGGCTAATAAAATGACACTCTAAAGTCTGCAGTTTTGAAGGAGCGTGCATTTGGCATGCTGACTGCAGGAATGTCCACCAGAGCTCTTTCCAGAGAATTGAACATTAATTGCTCTACTATAAACTGCCTCCAACGTTGTTTTAGAGAATTTGGCAGTACGTCCAACCGGCCTCACAAACGCAGACCACCTGTAACCATGACCTCCGAATCTGGCTTCTTCACCTGCGGAATCGTCCAAGACCAGCCACCCGGACAGCTGATGAAATGGAGAAGTATTTCTGTCTCTAATAAAGCCCTTTCATAGGGAAAAACTCAGATTGGCCTATGTCCTCCCAGGCCCACCCATGGCTGAGCCCCTGCCGGTCATGTGAAATCCTTAGATTAGGGCCTAATGAATTTATTTCAATTGACTGATTTCCTTATATGAAATGTAACTAAGTGGAATTGTTGCATGTTGAGTTGATATTTTTGTTCAGTATAGAATAGTTGTAAAGACGTCCAGGTGAACTGGAAGCACAGGCCAATAGAACGTGTCCAGTACTGGGTCTGGATCAAGGTTACAGGGATACACAGATTATCTGGAGGGGAAACACGAGGCCAGCCAGACTCAACTAGCCTCCTATTACCAGACTGAAAAAAAGAAAAGATGCATAATAACACAAAAACAGAAATATACAGACAAACGTACATAAACTTAACGATCTTAAACAAATTAAAGAGGGGTTTGTTCTGAACCAACTTCGTTCTATGAATAAAGAATCTTCCAAGAAAAATAAGCAAATTAACAATGAAAATTAAATCGGGGGCATATCAGTTGGGTCAAAATAAAACAGAATTTCAGTCTTCCAAATGAACATTAAAAGCGGTTTCCCTTAAAGTATTCTAAATCAATTAAAATCTTCTGACATGAGCAGTCAAGAGTTTCTGGGTCACAACCATAACACACGTCATCAATAGCAATTTTAAATGTGTACAGTAAAGGTCTTTACTGGGTACACTCTGTGAATGAGTTTATGATACTTCTTTCACCTTATTAGATGTACAATATTTGTTCCAGTTCACTTGTCCCAGGGCTGCATTCCATTATATTCTAGCAGAAGGAATAGTAACATCTTGACAGAGTTTTCTTAGATAATTGTTATTACATTTAGATTTTAAAACATTTCAATTCCTTCAAGCAGAATTGAGACTAGAAATGACTCAACAGTTGCACTTGGAGAATCTCTACACTGCATTCTCCTAGAAGAGGACAGTACCAACAGTTACTGGAAACTCCTCAGGAGTGATTTGAATGTTGTGTGTTCTCAAAAATCTGGATAATGATATAGTCACTCAATAATTGTTGATAATTGTCAGGCGTGTCGTAGAAAGTGGACCAAGGCGCAGTGGGTATCATGCTCATCTTCTTTTATTTATATAAGTGAACACTTTAAACAAAATAAATCGCCGCCAACCAACACTTCCGTAAGGACACAAGGACTATACGAAAAACAACTACCCACAAAACCCATGAAGAAAAACCCCTACTTAAATGTGATCTCTAATCAGAGGCAACGAGATTCAGCTGCCTCCAATTAGAGATCAACCCAAAATACACAACATAGAAATATAAGAACTAGATAAACACAGAAATAGATAACATAGAACATAAACCAAAAACACCGAAACACACAAAACAAACACCCCCTGCCACGCCCTGACCAAACTACAATAACAAACAACCCCTTTTACTGGTCAGGACGTGACAATAATGCTGTTGTCAAACCAGTTCTGGAAGATATAAGATTTGTTTTTACATCTTGTCTTTGTTATTCAGAAAGTATTCACACCCCTTGAATTTAAGGATAGAATTTGGAATATTATTCAAAAGGTTGGTGGAATTGAATTTCTCATAAAATGTGACTTTGAACTAAATAAAATGTCTCTTAAATTAGCCAATATCCATAAGCAAGCATTACTATCCTGGTAAATTGTATACTGTATAAACATACTTTTCCCCACATAGGTGTTTGATTTGGAATGATATAAAATATAAGAATAAATCTTTATTTTTTCCAAAGATGGTTTGAGAACGTTATTTTGTTAATGAGACAATTATTTCATGAAAATGGACAACTGTATAATTATGTTTTTGAATAAATGTGGAATTGCAGTTACGGTGAACACCTACAGGTTTTATAAGACTCTTATCAAGTCTGCTTTTACTCCTGCAAAAGTATACTGGAATTCTACATTTAATAACATTAATTGGAAAGCGGTATGGTTTTTAAATAGAAAGTGGTGTCTTTTAAAATTATTAACTTAATTTATCCAGTTAATCAGGTACTGTCAAGATTTAAAATGTACATTGATGAAGGTGTTTTTTGAATTCTTTGTACTAAGATTTTTGGGACAGATCTTGAGCATTTATTTTTTAGATCAACTGGGACTAGGGTACAGCTTGACGATATGGATGTTTTACTTTTATTTAATCCTCAGGATCAGAACAGTCTACACTATATATTTTTTATGATTGATAAATGTTTTATACATAAATGCAAGTAGGCTAAAGAAAAGCCAAGATTATTAATTTTAAAAAATGTAACTGTGCTCCATAAAAAAAGAAAGTAAAGCAAACCCTAAATGCCTGTGAAGCCTTGTGTATTTAAAAAAAAATGTGTATACCCTTGTGTATAAAGTTAGTCTTTTTTTTGTACACTGTGTTGTAAAGTATGACTGTATATTTTGCTATTTGTTGTTAATAAAAACAATAATAAAAAAAATGATAGTGGAATCAGCAGTTCGCCTTCAAAATTAAAGTCTGAAATTGAAACTAATGCAAACGGATACAAATTGTGGAATCATGCCACAATTGGACTAGATCATGTTTGAAATGTTGTCATATAAATTAAACAAAAACAATTATTATTTAATTTGACCCCCCCCCCCCCATTTTTTTGTTGTTGATGTATTTGAATTCAGAATGCATTGGTGGTGTAATTATATGCACTGTACAGCATGACCTATGGATTGTAATCCCATGAAATGGTGAATCAGCCTACTCAGTGACACTCACAGAAAACAACTGTGTGGAGTTACACAAATCTAAACTCTTATTGTGGGACTCAGACACCACTGAAATGAACAACATTAAGCTCACCAGTCAACCTAAAGTGCGCTCCAAATGTATTGGGACTTTGAAATATTTTGTTATTGTTTTGGCTCTGTACCCCAGAACATTGTATCATTTGAAATTATACAATGACTATGATTAAAGTGTAGTCAGCTGTAATTTGAGAGTATTTTCATCCATATTGGGTGAACCCTTTAGAAATTACACCACTTTTTGTACATAGTCCTCACATTTTAGGGGACCAAAAGTATTGGGACAAATTCACTTATGTGTATTAAAGTAAAAAAAAGTGAAGTATTTGGTCCCATATTCATAGCACGCAATGACTACATCAAGCTTGTGACTTTACACATTTCTTGGATGCATTTGCTGTTTGTTTTGTTTCAGATTATTTTGTGCCCAATATAAATTAATGGTAAATTTAATGGTAAATAATGTATTGTATCATTTTGGAGTCACTTTTATTGTAAATAAGAATAGAATATGTTTCTAAACACTTCTACATTAATGTGGACGCTACCATGATTACGGACACCCCCCCAAAAATGCTAACCTCCCCTGTTATTGTAATGGTGAGAGGTTAGCATGTCCTGGGGGTATGATATATAATGCTAACCTCCCCTGTTATTGTAATGGTGAGAGGTTAGCATGTCCTGGGGGTATGATATATAATGCTAACCTCCCCTGTTATTGTAATGGTGAGAGGTTAGCATGTCCTGGGCGTATAATATTTGTGCTTCTAACTTTCTCACTCATCATTATTCACGAAACAGGTCTAGACCAGGCTAGCCTCCACATATAGTATGATACAGGTCTAGACCAGGCTAGCCTCCACATACAGTATGATACAGGTCTAGACCAGGCTAGCCTCCACACACAGTACGATACAGGTCTAGACCAGGCTAGCCTCCACATACAGTATGATACAGGTCTAGACCAGGCTAGCCTCCACATACAGTATGATACAGGTCTAGACCAGGCTAGCCTCCACATACAGTATGATACAGGTCTAGACCAGGCTAGCCTCCACATACAGTATGATACAGGTCTAGACCAGGCTAGCCTCCACACACAGTACGATACAGGTCTAGACCAGGCTAGCCTCCACACACAGTACGATACAGGTCTAGACCAGGCTAGCCTCCACACACAGTATGATACAGGTCTAGACCAGGCTAGACTTCACACACAGTTTGATACCATGGTAGTAGACACAGATCCCTGCAAGACTGTGGAGTGATATTAGTTGGAATATGTGTGTGTATGTGTGTGTGTGTGCCAGTGTGTGCCAGTGTCAGTGTCAGTCAGGTCCTCATGGGTCAGGTTGGAGTGGACAGCTGTTTCTTTCTCATGGACCCACTGACCTGTCCTGAGACAACACACACTAACTTACCAACCAAGCAAAATGATGAACTGTGTAGTACGTGATCAATCACTAAAATGTTGCAGTGTTTTGATGTTGATGAGAATGATCCAGCTTGACAGCAGTGCAGACTAAATGAGGTATGGTAGTAAGATTATGTGTGTAACTGTGTCTGATTGGTTGAGACGGGGATTCAATCCATGTGGTGCTGTAGAGAAGCACATTACACTGTTGACAATGCTCCTATTAAAGGCAATGTTCCCAACGTTCGCAGAGATCCTATTCACGGTTCACGCTGCGGATGTATGCTGAATTTTAATATACAGTGCATTCGGAAAGTATTCAGACCCCTTGACTTTTTCTGCATTTTGTTATGTTACAGCCTTATTCTAAAATGTATTCAATCGTTTTTTCCAATCATCAATCTACACACAATACCTCATAATGACGAAGCAAAAACAGGTTTTTATAATTTTTTGCTAATTTATTCAAAAAAAATAAAAAAAATATCATATTTACAAAAGTAATCAGACCCTTTCCTCAGTACTTTGTTAAGCACTTTTGGCAGCAATTACAGCATCGAGTCTTCTTGGGTATGCCGCTACAAGCTTGGCACACCTGTATTTGGGGAGTTTCCCCCATTCGCCTCTGCAGATCCTCTCAAGCTCTGTCAGGTTGGATGGGGGGCATCGCTGCACAGCTATTTTCAGGTCTCTCCAGAGATGTTCGATCGGGTTCAAGTCCAGGCTCTGGCTGGGCCACTCAAGGACATTCAGAGACTTGTCTCAAAGCCATTCATTTTGTTGTCTTGGCTGTGTGCTTAGGGTCGGTAAATATCTCACACACACACACACACACACACACACACACACACACACACACTCTCTCTCAAACAGACAGGATATCTGAACCTTCACAGTGACTGCATGTATGACTCAGTCAAGGTAACTCTGACATTCACTCTATATCTATTTATGTAGCTAGCTCACGACACGCACATACTCTAAACCCAAAATGTAACCACATCCATGCACACATCCACAACGTACAGGAGGACACGCACAACACACGCACACACGACACACACACACTCACACGACGCCGCGTAGGCTCAGAAAACAGCTCACGTGAAAAGGTACAGTTACAGTATGATACACTCATATCAGTGGTCTTCAAAGTTTATGTACTGTCTATTTACATGGGATGACAAGATGAGACCGATGGGAGAGAGCTGAACTAGTGGAATGGTCATCTTGTTTTGTCAACACTATGAGCTCATTGATAAGGCTAACTTTACCAGAGGGCATGCAGACAGAGATAAACAAACAGGGTGTCTCTAACCAACTGCCAACATGATCGTGTTTGTATTTTGACAAAACAAGTGGTCTACAGTACAACTGTTAATAGTGGAATAGTTGTTGTGGACAATATAAAAAATAGATACATATTTACACACACACACTCACACACACACCAAATATGTTCTGAGCGAAAGTAAATGTGTCCCATTGACCTTTTCCATAGCCCCTTCACCTCCCTGACCCCCTCACACCCTTACCCTGCTCCGGTTGCCTGTAGGGTTGGATGGGGTGAGGTGCTATTTTCGTACATCTTCCCGGTACACACAGACATGCACACACTCACTGTTGATGCCACTGAGTCGCCATGGCGAAAGGAGAAACAGCTGCTCAAATAGCACACACACCACACACACACACACACACACACACACACACACACACACACACACCAGCATGTTCCCTTGTAAGAGTATCTAATACTTTACTTCTATGACTCTGCTGTCCCACGTTCTCTTTTGGACCAATAGATCACTAGGGTTTGTTCCAAAGAGCACCCTATTCTCTACATAGGGCACTACCTTTGACCAGAGCCCTATGGGCCCTCAGAAGTAGTACACTACAGGCAATAGGGTGCCATTTGGGATGCAAACTGGGTCTGCCTGGGTAGAAATAGACAGGCTTGGGTGTTATTAGTGCTGCTTGCCCTCATCCAGCGGCTTTGGGAAGAAACTAGGTTTTAACAGACAGTATTGAGACAGACACCAAGCTAACTAAATATGGATATTTCACATCAAATGGATCCTATCTCCAGACAAAGCAATAACTTAGGTCTGTTGCGATTGCATCATGCAATAAACCAGAGGAACACAAATATCCAAAGCAAAATGGGTCAAAAACCTTGAGACTTATTAAGAAATGCAGATTATTTTGTAAACTATGTAGAACATTGAGAAATAATGTAGGCCGATGTTGTTTGACTCTCATGAAAGAACAGATGGCCCTCGCAGAAGAGCTTTCTAACCTTCTGTAAAAAGGCATTTCCTGGTTAAATAAGTTAAATAAGAACAAAGTAAACAGCAAGACAAAGGGTGGATTGCTACAGTAATGTTGTGAAGTTCTATAATGCTCTTATACAGTTTGTCATGTGGGTTGATCTGGTGAGCAGCATGGTGTTTCATGTAATACAATGTCACTTTTATCATAAACTATTACAGTACGTGTTCACCTCCAGTGCAGATGAATCCACCTGTTATCTAGTGAATGTGCTACTTATGGCTTTGGAATAGAACACTCTATGGACCACTGACTACAGTGCTGCTGAGTAGAGTTGGTGCTAGGAGTTAGGAGCTAGAGTAGAGATAGGGCTAGGAGCTAGGAGCTAGAGTAGAGATAGGGCTAGGGGCTAGGAGCTAGAGTAGAGATAGGGCTAGGAGCTAGGAGCTAGAGTAGAGATAGGCCTAGGAGCTAGGAGCTAGAGTAGAGATAGGGCTAGGGGCTAGGAGCTAGAGTAGAGATAGTGTTAGGAGCTAGGAGCTAGAGTAGAGATACTGCTAGGGGCTAGGAGCTAGTGTAGAGATAGTGTTAGGAGCTAGAGTAGAGATAGTGCTAGGGGTTAGGGGCTAGAGTAGAGATAGTGCTAGGAGCTAGAGTAGAGATAGTGCTAGGGGTTAGGAGATAGAGTGGAGATAGTGCTGGGGGTTAGGAGCTAGAGTAGAGATAGTGCTAGGGGCTAGAATAGAAATAGTGCTATTTGTTAGGGGCTAGAGTAGAGATAGTGGTAGGAGCTAGAGTAGAGATAGTGCTAGGGGCTAGAGTAGAGATAGTGCTAGGGGTTAGGGGCTAGAGTAGAGATAGTGGTAGGGGCTAGGAGCTAGGAGCTAGAGTAGAGATAATGCTAGGGGCTAGAGTAGAGATAGTACGAGGGGCTGGAGTAGAGATAGTGCTAGAGGTTAGGAGCTGGAGTAGAGATAGTGCTAGGGGCTAGAATAGAGATAGTGCTCGGGGTTAGGGGCTAGAGTAGAGATAGTGCTAGGAGCTAGAGTAGAGATAGTGCTAGGAGTTAGGAGATTGAGTGGAGATAGTGCTGGGGGTTAGGAGCTAGAGTAGAGCTAGTGCTAGGGGCTAGAGTAGAGACAGTGCTAGGGGCTAGGCACTAGAGTAGAGATAGTGCTAGGAGCTAGAGTAGAGACAGTGCTAGGGGCTAGGGGCTAGAGTAGAGATAATGCTAGGGGCTAGGAGCTAGAGTAGAGATAGTGCTGGGGATTAGGGGCTAGAGTAGAGATAGTGCTAGGAGCTAGAGTAGAGATAGTGCTAGGGGTTAGGAGATAGAGTGGAGATAGTGCTGGGGGTTAGGAGCTAGAGTAGAGATAGTGCTAGGGGCTAGAATAGAAATAGTGCTATGGGTTAGGGGCTAGAGTAGAGATAGTGGTAGGAGCTAGAGTAGAGATAGTGCTAGGGGCTAGAGTAGAGATAGTGCTAGGGGTTAGGGGCTAGAGTAGAGATAGTGGTAGGGGCTAGGAGCTAGGAGCTAGAGTAGAGATAATGCTAGGGGCTAGAGTAGAGATAGTACGAGGGGCTGGAGTAGAGATAGTGCTAGGGGTTAGGAGCTGGAGTAGAGATAGTGCTAGGGGCTAGAATAGAGATAGTGCTCTGGGTTAGGGGCTAGAGTAGAGATAGTGCTAGGAGCTAGAGTAGAGATAGTGCTAGGAGTTAGGAGATTGAGTGGAGATAGTGCTGGGGGTTAGGAGCTAGAGTAGAGATAGTGCTAGGGGCTAGAATAGAAATAGTGTTAGGGGTTAGGGGCTAGAGTAGAGACAGTGCTAGGGGTTAGGAGCTAGAGTAGAGATAGTGCTGGGGATTAGGAGCTAGAGTAGAGCTAGTGCTAGGGGCTAGAGTAGAGACAGTGCTAGGGGCTAGGCACTAGAGTAGAGATAGTGCTAGGAGCTAGAGTAGAGACAGTGCTAGGGGCTAGGGGCTAGAGTAGAGATAATGCTAGGGGCTAGGAGCTAGAGTAGAGATAGTGCTGGGGATTAGGAGCTAGAGTAGAGCTAGTGCTAGGGGCTAGAATAGAAATAGTGCTGTGGGTTAGGGGCTAGAGTAGAGATAGTGGTAGGAGCTAGAGTAGAGATAGTGCTAGGGGCTAGAGTAAAGACAGTGCTAGGCACTAGAGTAGAGATAGTGCTAGGAGCTAGAGTAGAGATAATGCTAGATGCTAGAGTAGAGATAATGCTAGGTGCTAGAGTAGAGATAGTGCTAGAGGCTAGGAATGAGAATAGAGATAGTGCTAGAGGTTTGGAGCTAGAGTATAGAGATTGCTAGGGGCAAGGCACTAGAGTAGAGATAGTGCTAGGAGCTAGAGTAGAGACAGTGCTAGGGGCTAGAGTAGAGATAGTGCTAGGGGCTAGGAGCTAGTGTAGAGATAGTGCTAGGGGTTAGGAGCTAGAGTAGAGACAGTGCTAGGGGCTAGAGTAGAGATAGTGCTAGGGGCTAGGAGCTAGTGTAGAGATAGTGCTAGGGGTTAGGAGCTAGAGTAGAGATAGTGCTAAGGGTTAGGAGCTAGAGTAGAGATAGTGCTAGGGGTTAGGAGCTAGAGTAGAGATAGTGCTAGGGGTTAGGAGCTAGAGTAGAGATAGTGTTAGGGGTTAGGAGCTAGAGTAGAGATAGTGCTATTGTAACCGATGTGAAATGGCTAGTTAGTTAGCGGTGGTGCGCGCTAATAGCGGTTTAATCGGTGACGTCACTCGCTCTGCGACCTTAAGTAGTTGTTCCCCTTGCGTTGCAAGGGCCGCGGCTTTTGTGGCACGATGGGTAACGATGCTTCGTGGGTGTCAGTTGTTGATGTGGGTCCCTGGTTCGAGCCCAGGTTGGGGCAAAGAGAGGGACGGAACCTACACTGTTACATTATGCGCTAGAATAGAGATAGTGCTCGGGGTTAACGGCTAGAGTTGATATAGTGCTAGTGGCTAGGAGCTAGAGTAGAGAGTGAGCTAGGGCCTAGGGGCTAGAGTAGAGATAATGCTAGGCACTAGAGTAGAGATAGTGCTAGGAGCTAGAGTAGAGACAGTGCTAGAGTAGAGATAGTGCTAGGGACTAGGAGCTAGAGTAGAGATACAGTACTGTTAGGAGCTAGAGTAAATATAGTGCTAGGGGTTAGGAGCCTAGGGGTTAGGAGCTAGAGTAGAGATAGTGCTAGGGGCTAGCAGCTAGAGTAGAGATAGTGCTAGAAGCTAGAGTAGAGACAGTGCTAGAGTAGAGATAGTACTAGGGACTAGGAGCTAGAGTAGAGATACAGTACTGCTAGGAGCTAGAGTAAATATAGTGCTAGGGGTTAGGAGCCTAGGGGTTAGGAGCTAGAGTAGAGATAGTGCTAGGGGCTAGCAGCTAGAGTAGAGATAGTGCTAGGGGCTAGGAGCTAGAGTAGAGATTGTGCTAGGGGCTAGAGTAGAGATAGTGCTAGGGGCTACGAGCTAGAGTAGAGATACTGTAGTGCTAGGGCCTAGGGGCTAGAGTAGAGATTATGCTAGGGGCTAGAGTTGAGATTGTGCTAGGGGCTAGAGTAGAGATACTGTAGTGCTAGGGCCTAGGGGCTAGAGTAGAGATTGTGCTAGGGGCTAGAGTAGAGATTGTGCTAGGGGCTAGAGTTGAGATTGTGCTAGGGGTTAGGAGCTAGAGTAGCGATAGTGCGAGGGGCTAGGGGCTAGAGTGGAGATAGTGGTAGGGGCTAGGCACTGGAGTAGAGATAGTGTTAGGAGCTAGAGTAAATATAGTGCTAGGGGTTATGGAACTAGAGTAGAGATAATGCTAGGGGCTAGAGTAGAGATAGTGCTAGGGGCTAGAGTATAGATAGTGCTAGGGGCTAGAAGCTAGAGTAGAGATACTGTAGTGCAAGGGGCTGGGGCTAGAGTGGAGATAGTGCTAAGGGCTAGGAGCTAGAGTAGAGATAGTGCTAGGGGCTAGAGTAGAGATAGTGCTAGGGGCTAGAGTAGAGATTGTGCTAGGAGCTAGAGTAGAGATAGTGTTAGGAGCTAGAGTAGAGATACTGTAGTGCTAGGGCCTAGGGGCTAGAGTAGAGAATGTGCTAGGAGCTAGAGTAGAGATAGTGCTAGGGGCTAGGAGCTAGAGTAGAGATTGTGCTAGGGGCTAGAGTAGAGATAGTGCTAGGGGCTACGAGCTAGAGTAGAGATACTGTAGTGCTAGGGCCTAGGGGCTAGAGTAGATATTGTGCTAGGGGCTAGAGTTGAGATTGTGCTAGGGGCTAGAGTAGAGATACTGTAGTGCTAGGGCCTAGGGGCTAGAGTAGAGATTATGCTAGGGGCTAGAGTTGAGATTGTGCTAGGGGCTAGAGTAGAGATACTGTAGTGCTAGGGCCTAGGGGCTAGAGTAGAGATTGTGCTAGAGGCTAGAGTTGAGATTGTGCTAGGGGCTAGGCAGTAGAGAAAATACTGGTACAGGAGCTGAGGAGAGTAAGTGAGTGAAGACTGACCTCTGCTGGTGGAAAGAAGGAGTTGCATCTGTCATGGAACTGTTCTGTAGCCCACACTTGGGAATAAGGCTACTCTGTTGTTCATTATATCAAACCCATTCACAAAATCATGAAATCATGTGATTAGTGGATACAGTATTATGTGTGTGAGGGGCCGTGTCAGGACCTATGACGTGGTAGCCTAAAAAGCACTAGTTTTATCTTCAGTCTATTTATGCTGTATAAATATAAACACAATTTCACGTCTGTGTTTGTTTTGTTGACTTTTATAAGCAAGTAAAGTAGACTCTGTATTAGTTAAATTGTACTTTTTATACAGTTACAAATATATAAATATTAATCAATCTAATCTAAGAAGCTAGATAAGGATAAGTATAGCTTGCTCAATTTATAAGACACATTCAGTGTCCTATTTCTGTGTATTTCGTCACATCTTTCTGTGATGTATAATGAATGACCAAGCAAGTCAGATGATCAGTGGTCACCACTGAATCCCATCTCACCGCTCTTCGCCCTGATTGGTCCGTGAAAACAACGTGTTTTCCTTATGCAAACCCCTCGCACCACCATCGGGATGACGTCACGGCTCCCACACAACGGAGAGATACGCACTGAGTTTTAAGACGAGGTGGTCGTTCAGTGCGGTAAAAAAAAGACAAGAAATTAGCAACATAGATCACACCGAAGAGTTTTTTTTTGAAGAGGAGCTGGACTGTCTGTTGATAAGGGATATCATTTCTCTTAAGGTAGGTGATAATATTATATTGAGCTCCATATGTCTGTGAATATTGCCTAACTCGAAGTTGCGGACTGTTGGACAATTGCAACTCGACATCGTTGTTCTTGGGCTGTGGCCCTGTGCAGGTATTGTATGATTCTTGTTGTAGCGAGCACGCAGTGGTCTGTTTCTCCGGAACCATTGTATCCAACAATACTTTTTTACATAAATTGCCGCTATTGAATGAGAGGGAGAAAGTCGTGTTGGACATATCATTAGCTATGATAGAATTCGTGATACAATTTTTAGGCCACTTTCAAAATATTAAGCAATCATAGCAAATCAACAATAGGCCTATATACGACGCTGTAGAAAAAAATGGTATCAAGTAGTTAGTTGTTGATAAAGCCGAAGACAAGTAAAGTGTTTTGTACCATTAATATGTCATCAATGCAACAACACTGTAGGCTAACATGAGACCCTCCAACAACACTGCAGAGACGCCTGATAATAGACTATTACACAGCAAAGCCCCCCTTATAAATTTAGCCTATGAAGGACGTGGCAGGAAAAATAAACCTAATTGAGAGCGTGTTTTAGACTATCAATCGCACAATGTTGAAATATCATCCCAGTTCTTTCCATTCCAACAGTCATCTCTTGATGAGTGTGATCTATGGCCCAGCCGGCTGTGGTTCTAATAGGCCTAGGTCACTATTATAACCCTGGACAGTTACTCATTTAGGAATGGGATCTTATTGTGATAGAGAAGTATGTTCCATTCTCTCACCATATACTGGAATCATACTCACTCTCAGTGTAATCCTCGAACTATACGTTAGGGTTGGGCGGTGTCCAGTATGTCATCATACCGCCCTTCGGTCATACCAAGATAAATGGTATTACCGGTTTAGTACACAAGGGGGTGCTAAAAGACGCAAAAAATCCCATTGGGCGCTTACCAGAATGCTAATATAATTTGTATAAGTAATAGCGCATTTCAATGTAGGCTGCTAACTACATATGCTAATGAGCACAAACAAAAATAAACAAATTGCAAAAACAGGCAGTCTAGCTCATAAACGTCCCTTTTTCAGGACCCTGTCTTTCAAAGATAATTTGTAAAAATCAAAATAACTTCACAGATCTTCATTGTAAAGGGTTTAAACACTGTTTCCCATGCTTGTTCAATGAACCATAAACAGTTAATGAACATGCACCTGTGGAACGGTCGTTAAGACACTAACAGCTTGCAGACGGTAGGCAATTAAGGTCACAGTTATGAAAACTTAGGACACTAAAGAGGCCTTTCTACTGACTCTGAAAAACACCAAAAGAAAGATGTCCAGGGTCCCTGCTCATCTGTGTGAACGTGCCTTCGGCATGCTGCAAGGAGGCATGAGGACTGCAGATGTGGCCAGGGCAATAAATTGCAATGTTTGTACTGTGAGACGCCTAAGACAGCGCTACAGGGAGACAGGATGGACAGCTGATCGTCCTCGCAGTGGCAGACCACGTGTAACAACACCTGCACAGGATCGGTACATCTGAACATCACACCTGCGGGACAGGTACAGGATAGCAACAACAACTGCCCGAGTTACACCAGGAACGTACAATCCCTCCACAGTGCTCAGACTGTCTGCAATAGGCTGGACTGAGGGCTTGTAGGGCTGTTGTAAGGCAGGTCCTCACCAGACATCACCAGCAACAATGTCGCCTATGAGCACAAATTCACAGTTGCTGGACCAGACAGGACTGGCAAAAAGTGCTCTTCACTGACGAGTTGCGGTTATGTCTCACCAGGGGTGATGGTCGGATTTGCGTTTATCGTTGAAGGAATGAGCGTTACACAGAGGCCTGTACTCTGGAGCGGGATCGATTTGGAGGTGGAGGGTCTGTCATGTTGTGTCACAGCATCATTGGACTGAGCTTGTTGTCATTGCAGGCAATCTCAACGCTGTGCGTTACTGGGAAGACATCCTCCTCCCTCATGTGGTACCCTTCCTGCAGGCTCATCCTGACATGACCCTCCAGCCCTACTGCCTGTTCTGTGCGTGATTTGTGGATCGGAGTGTGAGGGCTAGGGCCATTCCCCCCAGAAATGTCTGGGAACTGGCAGGTGCCTTGGTGGAAGAGTGGGGTAACATCTCACAGCAAGAACTGGCAAATCTACTGCAGTACTTAATGCAGCTGGTGGCTACACCAGATACTGACTGTTACTTTTGGTTTTGACCCCCCCTTTGTTCAGGGACACATTATTCAATTTCTGTTAGTCACATGTCTGTGGAGCTTGTTCAGTTTATGTCTCAGTTGTTGAATCTTATGTTCATACAAATATTTACACATGTTAAGTTTGCTGAAAATAAACGCAGTTGACAGTGAGATGACGTTTCTTTTTTTGCTGAGTTTACATGTATAGGTAGGAGCTACTGAATGTCATTTTTGGTGCGTTTGGACATTTACAAGCGAATGTGAATGAGAGACATTGTGCAAATGAACAAAGTTTTGATGCATGCTTGTCTGAAGGAAGAACAGTACTGGCTCTGGAGCAGCATGTGTAGGCTACACACTGTGTGTAGTCGCTAGGGCAACGGGCCTGTGCTCTGCTCGGAGATGAGGGGAGAGGAGAAAAAATGCAAGGAAATCAAGATGGTGGCAGCTGTACAAATAACTAATCTAAAGAGCTTTGACTTCGTCAACACGGCAGAAAGTTAACACAATATGATGCCCGTCACCATATTAATTCAGCCACTTACTTAGATTAACTAGCAAGTTAAACTTAGGGGTCTCATTAATGCAGGAAAAAAAGATTAAACGCATAAGAAATATGTTGCTGTGTTTTGTAAACACATGTAAAATGCTTCTTATTGTAATTACTGCTTGGCATCAGACTCATTTTGTGCTTCAGTTCCACTTCTCCACTCGGATGAGAATTCAGGAACTGACATTCTGTCAGCAGACAGTGCTCCGACTGATGTGTAGCTTATTTTCTCTGCTACTTTCTCTGCGTAACCAGCCTCCTTTCCTCTGGTATATTGCAAGATGAACTTTAAACAAAACATTAGGAAATGTAGCTAGCTACATTCTTTCTGTGATAAACATTATAAATATGATGGCCATGTATCGTTTTTGCAAAGAATACATGGCTTTTTTCATTGTAAGCTCATTTACTTGTGTGTCTGCCAGCCAAATAGAGTTGCACTTCTGTTGTCATCTGATGAAAATGAAGCTGTTTTCTGCTGAACGTGTTGCATTATTTTCTGTGAAGGAAAACAACTAGACGTGCCTACAGAAGAGTATTATTACAGAGAGCTCAAGAGGTATGTTTAGATATGTTTATTTTTCTGAATATCTTTTTATTTTTATTTTTACATAGAACGAAGTATAATGACTATGGCTCTAGATTACAGTAAAAGGCTGTTTCAAGTGTTTGAAAAATTCAAAATTCTACCATTTACAGACTGGGCATAACCCCCTCTGGACCACCTACCAGCCATCCTCATGTACTTTGTGCCCCCTCAGATTTTTGGGGTGCATGACGCCCCTGTGTGTAGGCCTAATTTATTGAATAGAAACAAAGAACAGCACTGCATATATAATGTAATTGTGTTTTGGTTCTTAACCACACATTTTGAACAAAAATTATTCTATTGTAGCCTACCTTGAGAATCTTCTGGAAGAGTATTAGGGCCAAGTGATGAACAAAAACTAAAAAGCCATGGGTGGTGATACTTGGATATATTTTTTTGCATGGATAGTACTTTAAAAAAGAGGCAATATTTTGAGCATGAAGTCAATTTTTTTTAAATTAAGTCACAGGTATATTTCAAGATTAAAGTATGGGATAACTGCATGTCTCCCTGTCCCTTTCTGTGTGCTCGCCACCGTTGAAATGCCCGAGTTAGAAGACTGGTGAAACTATACTTTAGAAATGCCTTTATAAGAAGGAAATCCTTGCTGTTTTAGCACATAATAACCATATTATTATAATCAATAGGACCTGGAAGAGATTGTGCCACAGATTGGGTCTTTTCAGGAGGAATCACACAGACTGGATGAGGTATTTCATCCAAGTGCATGTGGCTACATACATAGGTAGAGATGTGTGTTGTGGGGGAGGCGGGAAGTTATTAGTTAATCCCCTGCGTATGCCAACACCTTGCATAGTACTTTAGAGAGAACAGCGAGGCCAGCAGCCTACATGTCAAAATGAAAGGTTAACTCTGTGTGTGTGATGGCATGGTGTTTTATGTACAATTCCAGTGGAGTAACCTCATAGGCCTATGTGTTGTATCTTGTGAATGTAAGCTATGGATTGTGTGGAGAAGAATATCGCTTCCCTGTCGGGTTCATGGGCTGCCCCCAAACCCCTGTCATTTACCTTGCATAGCCATGGGGCAGGGGGACAGGGGTTTGGCTAAAGCCCCGTCTGAAACCGTCATTTTACGGTCCATTAATCTAACCTAACAGGTCTAGCCACTAGCCGCTATAAGGTCAACCAGCGGTAGCCTAAATTAGCGTCATAACTGAGATGATGCCCCTGTTTTGGGATAACCTATGCGTCCTTCGTTCCTCCCATCCTTGAAGACATCGGCGATAGATGGATAGTGAAAGGAGATATTATGCTAGGCTACCAACCAAGTCATGTTAAATCAGTGATTATTTATTTATAGCCGATGTAATAGAGGTCTTCATGGGTCCAAAAAGTTGGACCCGATCTGAAATGGACCTGGGGCTTTCGAGCCCGGTCCCGATATGCATAAAACATTTTTTTAAATATAGAGACCCGTTCCGAACGGACACGAGGACCACTAGATACGATGTGAATAAACCTGGTCGGATCCAGACCCGATCCGATCCCAGTGAGGGAAGCAGCAGAAAATATTTTTTTTTAACTACTTTATTAACCGGAGCTGATAAAGCGTGAGAGAAGGGAGAGAGGTGCCACTCTAGCAAGCGGGGGAGGGATCGTACTGTGAGCGAGTGACATAGGGAGGGAGGGAGGGAGGGAGAGGCACCAGGCCGACTCACGCTATAGTAGACTAATAACTGCCATAGCGAAGTTATTTATCATCAAATATCATTATGTTGTACCTGTCTTGACGGCATCAAACCGGAGCGAGAAGCTCGTTAAGCTAGCTAATGTTAGCTAGCTAGGCTAATTGAGGCTGCAATGCATGTGCTTTCACATCCTACAGTTACAAATAACAACTCCATTCAGAATATTAAGTAGCAGCCTACCTGTTGGCTCTTGGTCGTTGTAGCCTATCCTTCTCCTTTACCTTTTAATTCCATCATTTTAATTCCTTCTTCCATTGATTAGATATCTCCTAATTCTTGCAACACAAGGAGCAAGGCTCTATGTCTGTTGCCGCTTTGATGACTTGTGATTGGCCAGCAGCAAGCTACACGTCCTACGCTCCTCTCCAAAGCAAGAGCAGCAGCAGCACTATAAATGATTCTCTCTCTACTGCAGCAGTGACGTTCGGAAATGCACAGGCCCTTCCGGACAAGTCAGTTAAAATTACACATACCTGAGACCCGTGCCGATCAGATCCGACCCAGATCAGTGACATGGGACACACAGCCCCCGGTCCCCAGGATCCCACGTTCATTTGTTTTATTTAGTGTGCTCACATAGCCTGCTAGCCTGTAGTCGTTAGGAGGCCATAAAGGGGAAATACTACTCTTAGTAAAGCACCATGGGAAAAATCATTAATAGTTGCCATTATGCACCGATTTCGCCTAGGCAACTCAGCAGAATGTTGTAGCAAATTCACAGGGCAGACTGACAGGGACTCAACCCCGGGTCTCTTCTCATTCAGTGACTGACAGGGACTCAACCCCGGGTCTCTTCTCATTCAGTGACTGACAGGGACTCAACTCCGGGTCTCTTCTCATTCAGTCAATCGATCAAATTTATTTATAAAGCCCTTCTTACATCCGCTGATGTCACAAAGTGCTGTACAGGAACCCAGCCGGTGTAGAAGCACGGTGGTTAGGAAAAACTCCCTAGAAAGGCAGGAACCTAGGAAGAAACCTAGAGAGGAACCAGGCTATGAGGGGTGGCCAGTCCTCTTCTGGCTGTGCCGGGTGGAAATTATAACAGAACATGGCCAAGATGTTCAAATGTTCATAGATGACCAGCAGGGTCAAATAATAATAATCACAGTGGTTGTAGAGGGTGCAACAGGTTAGCACCTCAGGAGTAAACGTCAGTTGGCTTTTCATAGCCGATCATTCACAGTATCTCTACCGCTCCTGTTGTTTTTAGAGAGTTGAAAACAGCAGGTCTGGGACAGGTAGCACATCCGGTGAACAGGTCAGTGTTCCATAGCCGCAGGCAGAACAGTTGAAACTGGAGCAGCAGCACAACCAGGTGAACTGGGGACAGCAAGGAGTCCTAGAGGGGGAGTGAGCGAGAGAGCGTACATACTTAAATTCACACAGGACACCGGATAAGACAGGAGAAATACTCCAGATATAACAGACTGACCCTAGTCCCCCAACACATAAACTATTGCAGCATAAATACTGGAGGCTGAGACAGGAGGGGTCAGGAGACACTGTGGCCTGTCCGACAATACCCCCGGACAGGGCCAAACAGGCAGGATATAACCCCACACACTTTGCCAAAGCACAGCCCCCACAACACTAGAGGGATATCTTCAAGCACCAACTTAATATCCTGAGACCGAGTATAGCCCACGAAGATCTCTCCCACGGCACGAAGCGGTGGGGGGGCGCCAACCCGGACAGGAAGATCACATCAGTGACTCAAATCACTCAAGTGGCGCACCCCTCCTAGGGACGGCATGGAAGAGCACCAGTAAGCCAGTGACTCAGCCCCTGTAATAGGGTTTGAGGCAGAGAATCCCAGTGGAGTGAGGGGAACCGGCCAGGCAGAGACAGCAAGGGCGGTTCGTTGCTCCAGTGCCTTTCCGTTCACCTTCACACTCCTGGGCCAAACTACACTCAATCATAGGACCTACTGAAGAGATGAGTCTTCAATAAAGACTTAAAGGCTGAGACTGAGTCTGCGTCTCTCACATGGATAGGCAGACCATTCCATAAAAATGGAGCTCTATAGGAGAAAGCCCTGCCTCCAGCTGTTTGCTTAGAAATTCTAGGAACAATAAGGAGGCCTGCGTCTTGTGACCATAGCGTACGTGTAGGTATGTACGGCAGGACCAAATCGGAAAGATGGGTAGGAGCAAGCCCATGTAATGCTTTGTAGGTTAGCAGTAAAACCTTGAAATCAGCCCTAGCCTTAACAGGAAGCCAGTGTAGAGAGGCTAGCACTGGAGTAATATGATCACATTTTTTGGTTTTAGTCAAGATTCTAGCAGCCGTGTTTAGCCCTAATTGAAGTTTTATGTAGTGCTTTATCTGGGTAGCGGGAAAGTAGAGCATTGCAGTAGTCTAATCTAGAAGTATCAAAAGCATGGATACATTTTTCTGCATCATTTTTGGACATAAAGATTCTGATTTTGTAATGTTATGTTGATGGAAAAAAGCTCTCCTTGAAACAGTCTTGAAATGTTCGTCAAAAGAGAGCTCAGGTTCCAGAGTAACACCAAGGTCCTTCAGTTTTATTTGAGACGACACTACAACCATCAAGATTATTTGTCAGATCCAACAGAAGATCTCTTTGTTTCTTGGGACCTAGAACTAGCATCTCTGTTTTGTCCGAGTTTAAAAGTAGAACATTTGCCGCCATCCACTCCCTTATATCTGAAACACAGGTTTTTCAGTGACGAGAACGTTGTTTGTTTGTGCTCATAAAGCACCATGGCCGTTAGTGTTTGCCTATAGTCTGAAATTGCCAGGGGAAACTTGGTGTGTGCGAGTTAGTAGATTATTAGATTGATAAGCGTGAGTGAGTAGTGACGCCTGTTTTGAATGAGTTAATAGATGGTTAAATTGATAAGCATTAGTGCACAGTGACGCCTGTCTGAATGAGTGTATTAGATTAATGGCCATTTGCTGGTTTTGCCCCTACTTTTAACCACCCACACACACACACACACACACACACACACACCTGTATACACACAACCTGAATACACACACACACACACACTTGCATACGCACAACTTGAATGCATACACACACCTGCATACACAAACAACCCGCCCGTCTCTACCTATATATGTAAACATGGTTTCTCCTTCTGAAAATAATCTGTGGCACAACCTCTTCCAGGTCCTATTGATTATAATAATATGGTTATTATGTGCTAAAACGGCAAGGATTTCCTTCTTATAAAGGCATTTCTAAAGTATAGTTTCACCAGTCTTCTAACTCGGGCATTTCAACGGTGGCGAGCACACAGAAAGGGACAGGGAGACATGCAGTTATCCCATACTTTAATCTTGAAATATACCTGTGACTTAATAAAAAAAAAGTAAACTTTATTCTACAAATTTTGACTTTATTCTCGAAATATTGCCACTTTTTAAAGTAGGATCGTGCAATTTTTTAAATCCAAGTACCACCACCCGTTGCGCTTTATTTCTTTTTCCGTTTGACTTGGTTCTTTACGTCCCGGATCAATCTATTGAAGCAAAAAAACCTGCTGACTTACAATAGAAAACGGGACTCCTGTCAACACACAGCTGGAGGACCCACTCCCCCTTATTCCTGTTGGGCTGTTTACAAACAAACACACGACTGGCTCAACTGTTCTGGGTGATCTTTATAATGTGACAGGTGAAATTAAGGTGATCTGCTTTATCTCTTAAAGTATTATACAAGTTGACTGCAGGTATTTACTTAAGTAGCTACGAATATTAAAATGTGTTGAAAAACTTCCAAGAAATAGATTCAACGATATTGAAAAAGGGTCTTCAGTTGTACAGTCAGGAGTCTCTCTCCCACAGTTGGGTCTTTGTTTTTCAGATTTCAGTTTTATACTGAGATCACTCTCTATAAAACTGTATGGTAGGCTTGGGCGGTATACTGGGGTATTTGGAAATGTTTAATACAGTTGAAACAATTTTTTTTGTCTGTTCAGCTGTTCAATCCTTTGGGTGAATGAACTTGGTTTGAGCTTTACTAATCGTCCGTGAGTTTTACTTGGTTCATTTAGAACCTAACACTGTACAACTGAAGACCTAGCTGTTTGTACCACTACCTGTGGGAAAGAGACCCAAGTCATGAAATTATATTTATGTAAAGGGTGGGTTAGAGATAAGAGAGGCAAACTCTAGCTTTTCACTGGGGCAAATGAGTCAGTGTGGTGCAGGGTTTGCCAGGTGACCGGTACAGCCAGGAACAGGTGAGGTCCGTTTTGCCTGATGACTATAATACGGATCAGGGAGAAGGAGGTTAGAGGGGTCATGTGGTGTTGTTTTAGATGCTAGTTTCTGTGAGTATACACTACCATTCAAAAGTTTGGGGTCACTTGAAATGTCCTTGTTTTTTTAAAGAAAAGCTAATTTTCTGTCCATTTAAAATGACATCATATTGATCAGAAATACAGTGTAGACATTGTTAATTTTGTAAATGACTATTGTAGCTGGAAACGGCTGATTTTTTTATGGAATATCTACATAGGCTTATAGAGGCCCATTTATCAGCAACCATCACTCCTGTGTTCCAATGGTACGTTGTGTTAGCTAATCCAAGTTTATTATTTTAAAAGGCTAATTGATCATTAGAAAACCCTTTTGCAATTATGTAAGCACAGCTGAAAACTGTTATGCTGATTTAAAGATGCAAAAAAACTGGCCTTCTTTAGACTAGTTGAGTATCTGGAGCATCAGCATTTGTGGGTTTGATTACAGGCTCAAAATGGGCAGAAACAAAGAACTTTCTTCTGAAACTCATTAGTCTATTCTTGTTTTGAGAAATTAAGGCTATTCCATGCGAGAAATTGCCAAGAAACTGAAGATCTCGTACAAGGCTGTGTACTACTCCCTTCACAGAACAGCGCAAACTGGCTCTAACCAGAATAGAAAGAGGAGTGAGAGGCCCCGGTGCACAACTGAGCAAGAGGACAAGTACATTAGTGTCTAGTTTGAGAAATAGACGCCTCACAAGTCCTCAACTGGCAGCTTCATTAAATAGTACCCGCAAAACACCAGTCTCAACCTCAACAGTGAAGAGGTGACTCCGGGATGCTGGCCTTCTAGGTAGAGTTGTAAAGAAAAGGCCATATCTCAGACTGGCCAATAAAAATAACAGATGGGCTAAAGAACACAGACACTGGACAGAGGAACTATGCCTAGAAGGCCAGCATCCCAGAGTCGCCTCTTCACTGTTGACATTTCTAAGTGACCCCAAACTTTTGAACGGTAATGTATATGTGTCTGTGTTGTGTTAGCTAATGAGCTCAAATGGGCAATAGTCAGGTATATAATACAATACATCTACCTCCAGTTCAGCTGTAGTTTTAGTGATGCTACCTGTCTCCTGAGTTAGCTAAGCTTCCAGTTCAGCTGTAGTTTTAGTGATGCTACCTGTCTCCTGAGTTAGCTAGGCTTCCAGTTCAGCTGTAGTTTTAGTGATGTTACCTGTCTCCTGAGTTAGCTAGGCTTCTAGATCAGCTGTAGTTTTAGTGATGCTACCTGTCTCCTGAGTTAGCTAGGCTTCCAGTTCAGCTGTAGTTTTAGTGACGTTACCTGTCTCCTGAGTTAGCTAGGCTTCTAGATCAGCTGTAGTTTTAGTGACGTTACCTGTCTCCTGAGTTAGCTAGGCTTCCAGATCAGCTGTAGTTTTAGTGACGTTACCTGTCTCCTGAGTTAGCTAGGCTTCCAGATCAGCTGTAGTTTTAGTGACGTTACCTGTCTCCTGAGTTAGCTAGGCTTCCAGATCAGCTGTAGTTTTAGTGATGTTACCTGTCTCCTGAGTTAGCTAGGCTTCCAGATCAGCTGTAGTTTTAGTGATGTTACCTGTCTCCTGAGTTAGCTAGGCTTCCAGATCAGCTGTAGTTTTAGTGATTTTTAAATTCAGTAGAATGCCTTTGTCTGACAATCCTACTGTGTGTGTGTGTGTGGGTGGGTGGGTGGTGTGGTCAGCCTCTTACACACACACCTCGACTACCTACCATCTGTTAAGTGTGTACAGGTGATGTTTTTATTTAACCTTATTTAAGTCAGTTAATGACGGCCTAGCAACAGTGGGTTAACTGCCTTGTTCAGGGGCAGAATGACAGATTTTGATCTAGCAACCTTTCGGTTACTGGCCCAACGCTCTAACCACTAGGCTACCTGCCGGGTTTAATAACCTTTCAGGTCACATCAAGGCACACACACAGATGTGGTGATTATTGATATTTTCAGCAGGTGAAGATTAGGACTACTCACAACACACAGATTACAGGAAGATTAGGACTACTCACAACACACAGATTACAGGAAGATTAGGACTACTCACAACACACAGATTACAGGAAGATTTGGACTACTCACAACACACAGATTACAGGAAGATTTGGACTACTCACAACACACAGATTACAGGAAGTTTAGGACTACTCACAACACACAGATTACAGGAAGTTTAGGACTACTCACAACACACAGATTACAGGAAATTTAGGACTACTCACAACAGACAGATTACAGGAAGTTTAGGACTACTCACAACAGACAGATTACAGGAAGTTTAGGACTACTCACAACACACAGATTACAGGAAGATTAGGACTACTCACAACACACAGATTACAGGAAGTCAAATTATGTCGGGTTAAAAATGTAAAGAAAATATTCCTCTTGATCTGACCGGTCTCAATTTGGAACTTGTGGTTTCTATCATGTTCTTAGTAGACCGTTAGGGCCCTGTGTTTTGGACAATCATCTGATATGCCTGGATGTTAACCTCTATTTAAAGACCCACTCCAGCCTCCCTAGAACCTCATTTATCGCCTGATTTACTTAACAAAAGGCCCATCTCCAGTAGGAGGTCCATGCGTCCTCTGGCACTAGCTAGTTAGGTAGTAACTACACACAACAATACCAAAGACTGTCAGCATGTAAAGAAGCTAGTTAGCTGTAAAACATTTAGGAGTCTACAATCTCACCATGTTCAACCTGCAGATTGATGTGCCTCACAGAGTGGAGTTTGACATTGGCAACTGCACCATGCAATGCACCCTGCACTGAAGAGGCAGACGGACAGGAGAAATGTTAGACCCTCTGTTAAATGAAATCTTTCTTGAGATAGGAATATCGTAAACAAATATGATCAGTGGCTCATTCTCGAGCAGACAACCTCTGTCATTATGACATCAGCCGGTATTGAAATCTGACATGTATGATAGACTTTAGACCTGAAAGTTATATTCCTATTGACTCCCAGTGTAGTGAGAGAGACTTTATCACGGTGCTACATCATACCGGATGGATTTCTACCTGCTTGAATGCCAATAAGTCAGATACACATGAAAACCTAGAAATGGCCCAGAGATGATCTGGTCAGGTGATGTTCTCCAGAGGGAGGGAGGGACTGACGGACGCTCGGCTTCAGGTATTTACAGTAAACACTGTGTGTGTGTGTGAAAATAGCCCAGCGAGGGATGGAGAGACAGCACTGGCCCGTTTCCTTTCTGTCCTGCAGTTTGTTGTGCTGTGGCATTCCCCGCTGATGGGGGAGAGGCAGTGTTTCACTACTAAACAGACCCAACGTAGGGCTTAATGGTCTTCTAGGCCTAGAATCTAAACCAGCAGAATGTTTTACATGTACATCTACCTTGTTACATAGACTTTATTTCTTGAGTCCGCTCGCTCACACACAGCTAGTAGTCACAGCCAGTAGCCACTTCATTGTTTTACAGCGTGTATTATTTACTCTGTTTACTGTGTTTTAGTCTCTCCTTACTCTGTGTGTGTGCGTGTATTGTTAGCTGGGTAGAGGGCAGAGAGGCTAGGCCACTCCATTTCAGGTTCAGGGGTGTGAGTCACGATGCACTCAGGCTTTGTATGATTCCATGAGAAAGATATGCAATACTAGTCTCTTTGCACTTTACTACTTCTTTTAGGGTGTTAGCAAATGTATCAGTTGGAAGATTGTGTGTGTGTAAATACTTCCTCATAGAAAGGTTAACCGCTAGCTAGCAGATTTCTCTGGTATGACGGCTCTGTTTGTACTAGCTGTGAACAGAGCTTTGTGTTTCTAGAAATACAACTAGAAGGATGTGGCCATGCGCAGGGGCGCAACTTTGGTTTTAGAAGTTGGGGGGCCATAATTATTATTATACATTTTTTTATCCAATCAGATAAACACTCCAAACAGCCTACCCGACCGGTCGTAGGCGTCCGCATGGTCCTAAAGCACACCATTGCCTCGTTTTGTATCACATTCCAATAATAAAACTTGGAGGAACAAAAAACATTTTCAGAATGTGAGGGGGGGGGCATGCCCCGTCCCCCCGTCCCCAGTGAAAGTTGCGCCCCTGGCCATGCGTATGACTTACACAGGGAAACTGCTGATACACCAGTGATACTAAGGTTATTAACCTGGACATGTACTCAACCTCTACTACTGGAGAGCTTTGCTCCAGACCTTGTGTAACGAAACCTTTATGTTCTAGAAACGTGTGTTGTCATGACAACAGTTAAATCATCAAGGGCCTCTTTTCAGAATGTCTTTAACTATGGACTCCTGGCCAACCGCTGGCTAATGGGACTCCTAAGGCCTCTGTGCCATGACAACCACTGGCTAATGGGACTTCTAGGGACTCCTGGCCATGACAACCACTGACTAATGGGACTCTTATCTCCGTCCTGTGTTGATTTTGCAGGGCTGTGAAACTGCAACAATACTTTTGTTTGTCCCTCTCCTCCAATCTCGCTCCTTTCTTTTCCATTTACTTTCATAAATGGTCCTTCCTCGTTCTTTCTCAGTTCAGTTACATTCAAATTAGCTCTCCCCCTCCTTTCCCCTCTCTTTCTCCAGGTGTCTCTGTTGTCTAGCAGATGAATTTTGAGCAGCCTCCTCCGTACCAGGGCCCAGGCCCCACGGCCCCCAGTTACCCTGCGCAGGGCTATCCTCAGCAGGGATACCCTCCCCAGGGCTACCCCGTCAACATGGAGCAGCCTGGTGGATTCCCTCCTCAAAACCCGGCCTACCCCAACTACCCCGCTGGTCCCGGAGGCCCTCCTGGACCCTACCCTGGCCAGGGACAAGCAGGCCCCTACCAGGGGCCGTACCCAGGACAGCCCCAGTTTGGATGGCAGGGAGGACCACCCCCAGGACCCATGTATGGCGAGGCACCCAAAAACACAGGTGAGAGAGAGAGGAGGGGAGGAAGAGGGAGAATGAGAGGAGGGGAGGAAGAGAAGAAAGGGGAGAAGAGGGGTGAGGAAGGGCGGGGAGGAAGATAAGCACGAGAAGGTGAGGGGAGGAAGAGGAGAGGGAGAATGGGAGGGGTGTAGAGGGTAGGATACGATATTGTTTGCCTTGACTACCTGGTATGCAAAGAGACTGGATGTGCTTTGGGAACAATGTTGTTTATACCAGTGGTTCTCAAACCTCTCCTCTGGGACCCGCAGCCGTTCCAGGTATTTGATCTATTCTCGAGCTAGCACACCTGATTCAACTTGTCAACTAATCATCAGGCCCTTGACTAGGTGAATCAGATGAGCTACTTCAGGCCCTTGACTAGGTGAATCAGATGAGCTACTTCAGGCCCTTGACTAGGTGAATCAGATGAGCTACTTCAGGCCCTTGACTAGGTGAATCAGATGAGTTACTTCAGGCCCTTGACTAGATGAATCAGATGAGTTACTTCAGGCCCTTGACTAGGTGAATCAGATGAGCTACTTCAGGCCCTTGACTAGGTGAATCAGATGAGTTACTTCAGGCCCTTGACTAGGTGAATCAGATGAGTTACTTCAGGCCCTTGACTAGGTGAATCAGATGAGTTACTTCAGGCCCTTGACTAGGTGAATCAGATGAGTTACTTCAGGCCCTTGACTAGGTGAATCAGATTAGTTACTTCAGGCCCTTGACTAGGTGAATCAGATGAGCTACTTCAGGCCCTTGACTAGGTGAATCAGATGAGCTACTTCAGGCCCTTGACTAGGTGAATCAGATGAGTTACTTCAGGCCCTTGACTAGGTGAATCAGATGAGCTACTTCAGGCCCTTGACTAGGTGAATCAGATGAGTTACTTCAGGCCCTTGACTAGGTGAATCAGATGAGCTACTTCAGGCCCTTGACTAGATGAATCAGATGAGCTACTTCAGGCCCTTGACTAGGTGAATCAGATGAGCTACTTCAGGCCCTTGACTAGGTGAATCAGATGAGTTACTTCAAATTAAATGTATTTGTCACATACACATGGTTAGCAGGTGTTAATGCAAGTGTAGCGAAATGCTTGTGCTTCTAGTTCCGACCATGCAGTAATATCTAACAAGTAATATAACCTAACAATTCCACAACAACTACCTTGTACACACAAGTGTAAAGGAATGAATACGAATATGTACATAAAATATATAAATGAGTGATGGCCGAACGGCATAGGCAAGATGCAGTAGATGGTATAGAGTACAGTATATACATATGAGATGAGTAATGTAGCGTAAGTAAACATTATATATATATATATATATAAAGTGGCTAGTGATAAATTGATTACATCAATTTTTCCATTATTAAAGTGGCTGTTGTTGAGTGAGTATGTTGGCAGCAGCCACTCAATGTTAGTGATGGCTGTTTAACAGTCTGATGGCCTTGAGATAGAAGCTGTTTTTCAGTCTCTTGGTCCCAGCTTTGATGCACCTGTACTGACATTTACATTTACGTCATTTAGCAGACGCTCTTATCCAGAGCGACTTACAAATTGGTGGATTCACCTTATGATATCCAGTGGAACAACCACTTACAATAGTAAGTGGTTAGAAGGATTACTTTATCCTATCCCAGGTATTCCTTAAAGAGGTGGGGTTTCAGGTGTCTATGGAAGGTGGTGATTGACTCCGCTGTCCTGGCGTCGTGAGGGAGCTTGTTCCACCATTGGGGTGCCAGAGCAGCGAACAGTTTTGACTGGGCTGAGCGGGAACTGGCTTCCGCAGAGGTAGGGGGGCCAGCAGGCCAGAGGTGGATGAACGCAGTGCCCTTGTTTGGGTGTAGGGCCTGATCAGAGCCTGAAGGTACGGAGGTGCCGTTCCCCTCACAGCTCCGTAGGCAAGCATCATGGTCTTGTAGCAGATGCGAGCTTCAACTGGAAGCCAGTGGAGTGTGCGGAGGAGCGGGGTGACGTGAGAGAACTTGGGAAGGTTGAACACCAGACAGGCTGCGGCGTTCTGGATGAGTTGTAGGGGTTTAATGGCACAGGCAGGGAGCCCCGCCAACAGGGAGTTGCAGTAATCCAGACGGGAGATGACAAGTGCCTGGATTAGGCACTTGACTGACCTCGCCTTCTGGATGATAGCGGGGTGAACAGGCAGTGGCTCAGTTGGTTGTTGTCCTTGATGATCTTTTTGGCCTTCCTGTGACATCGGGTGGTGTAGGTGTCCTAGAGGGCAGGTAGTTTCCACCCAGTGATGCGTTGTGCAGACCTCACTACCCTCTGGAGAGCCTTCCGGTTATGGGCGGAGCAGCTGCCGTACCAGGCGGTGATACAGCCCGACAGGATGCTCTCGATTGTGCATCTGTAAAAGTTTGTGAGTGTTTTTGGTGACAAGCCGAATTTCTTCAGCCTCCTGAGGTTGAAGAGGCGCTGCTGTGCTTCTTCACCACGCTGAACTTTCAGGCCCTTGACTAGGTGAATCAGATGAGTTACTTCAGGCCCTTGACTAGGTGAATCAGATGAGCTACTTCAGGCCCTTGACTAGGTGAATCAGATGAGTTACTTCAGGCCCTTGACTAGGTGAATCAGATGAGCTACTTCAGGCCCTTGACTAGGTGAATCAGATGAGTTACTTCAGGCCCTTGACTAGGTGAATCAGATGAGCTACTTCAGGCCCTTGACTAGGTGAATCAGATGAGTTACTTCAGGCCCTTGACTAGGTGAATCAGATGAGTTACTTCAGGCCCTTGACTAGGTGAATCAGATGAGCTACTTCAGGCCCTTGACTAGATGAATCAGATGAGCTACTTCAGGCCCTTGACTAGGTGAATCAGATGAGCTACTTCAGGCCCTTGACTAGGTGAATCAGATGAGTTACTTCAGGCCCTTGACTAGGTGAATCAGATTAGTTACTTCAGGCCCTTGACTAGGTGAATCCAGTACATTATGAAACGTCTGGGAACCAGTGGTTCAGACAGTTCTGACTAGGGCTGCAAAGCTACCAGTAATTTACCAGAATCTTAAGTAATTTAGGTAATTAACAGAACATCTATGGCAATCTATCATCAATTTGGTCATTTATACTTGAATACGTTTTTAAAAAATGTATTCATATAGTGCCTTCGGAAAGTATTCAGACCCCTTGACTTTTTCCACATTTTGTTACTTTACAGCCTTATTCTAAAATGTATTAAATATTTTTTTCCCCTCAATCTACACACAATACCCCATAATGACAAAGCAAAAACAGGTTTTTATAAATTTTTGCTAATTTATTGCAAGTCTGAAATAACACATTTACATAAGAATTCAGACCCTTTACTCAGTACTTTGTTGAAGCACATTGGACAGCATCGAGTCTTCTTGGGTATGACACTACAACCTTGGCACACCTGTATTTGGGGAGTTTCTCCCATTCTTCTCTGCAGATCCTCTCAAGCTCTGTCAGGTTGGATGGGGAGCGTTTCTGCACAGCTATTTTCAGGTCTCTCCAGAGCTGTTCGATTGTGTTCAAGTCCGGGCTCTGGCTGGGCCACTCAAGGACATTCAGAGACTTGTCACGAAGCCACTCCTGCGTTGTCTGGGCTGTGTGCTTAGGGTCGTTGTCCTGTTGGAGGGTGAACTTTCACCCCAGTCTGAGAACCTGCTCCAGAGCGCTCAGGACTCCATTCATCTTTCCTTTGATCCTGACTAGTCACCCAGTTCCTGCCGCTGAAAAACATCCCTACAGCATGATGCTGCCACCACCATGCTTCACCGTAGGGATGGTGCCAGGTTTCCTCCAGACGTGATGCTTGGCATTCAGGCCAAAGAGTTACATCTTGGTTTCATGGTCTGAGAGTCTTTAGGCGCCTTTTGGCAAACTCCAAGCAGGCTGGATTGGCTTCTGTCTGGCCACTCTACCATAAAGTCCTGATTGGTGGAGTGCTGCAGAGATGATTGTCCTTCTGGAAGATTCTCCCATCACCCCAGAGGAACTCTAGAGCTCTGTCAGAGTGACCACCTCACTGACCAAGCCCCTTCTCCCCCGATTGATCAGTTTGGCCGGGCGGCCAACTCTAGGAAGAGTCTTGGTGGTTCCAAACTTCTACCATTTAAGAATGATGGAGGCCACTGTGTTCTTGGGGACCTTCAGTACTGCAGAATTTTTTTGGGACACAATCCTGTCTCGGAGCTCTACGGATAATTCCTTTGACCTCATGGCTTGGTTTTTGCTCTGACATGCACTGTCAACTGTGGGTCCTTATATAGACAGGTGTGTGCCTTTCCAAATCATGTCCAATCAATTGATTTTACCACAGGTGGACTCCAATCAATTTGTAGAAACATCTCAAGGATGATCAATGGAAACAGGATGCACCTGACCTCAATTTTGAGTCTCATAGCAAAGGGTCTGAATACTCATGTAAATATGGTATTTCTTTTTTTTTTACTTTTATACATTGCAAAAATTTCAAAAAACCTGATTTTGCTTTGTCATTGTGGGGTATGGAGTGTAGATTGCTTAGAATTCTTATTTTTAATCCATTTTAGAATAAGGCTGTAACGTGGAAAAAGTCAAGGGGTCTGAATACTTTCTGAAGGCACTGTGTGTGTGTGTGTGTGTGTGTGTGTGTGTGTGTGTGTGTGTGTGTGTGTATATGTATGTATGTGTGTATATATATATATATATATATATATATATATATATATATATATATATATATATATACATATATACATATATACATATATACATATATACATATATACATACATACATACATACATACATACATACATACATACACACACACAGTGCCTTCAGAAAGTATTCAGACCCCTTGACTTTTATTTATATATATATTTTTGTTTCCATATTGTCCATGAGTTTCTGGTAGATAGATCATATGGTTAAAGAGAAAATTGACTAATTAATGAAAAAAGCATCTAATCAACAATGGCATTATTTTCAATTGATTTGTTTTTCCCACTGCCACCAGTTTGACGCCAAAGCATTGATGACAAAGACATACTGACATAGTCAAATCAATAGGTGTGTAAAAAGTTAAAGGATATTTCATGCTGAAATCCTCATATTAAACACATATGGTATTCACTAAGTTGATAGTTAATATTGCGACTCATTTCAGGAAACCAGGCGTTTTAAACATAAACCATTTTTTAAAATCAAAATGCTTATTTTGGGCAGAAATGGCTTCTGGAACATGTGAACTTTCATGTGTCTTAATAACAAACGTGTATGTCATCTGTAAATACGAATACAATTGTTAAATTACGAGCCTAGTTTTAGCTAAGGAAAAAGTCAGGGACCTTCCTGCTAGCCATGATTTGCTGAGATAATGGATGGGCTGGACATGCCTAGAGATGACTTTGGATTGGTCTGCCATGTAGCATGCTTCTGTCTATAACATGAGTTGGTCAGTATGTGTAGGTAATCCTTTCTAACGAGACTTTTTGAAAGATATCATGTAGTAGAACTGCAAACATGTTGGTCTCCACTTTCTGGAGGACCGGGTTTTCAAATCAGTGGAATGCCTGGTGGAATTAGAGTATGATAGCTAAGGAGATGGAGAACATTTTGGCATTTGATTGCAAATATGCAGACAGAGTCGAAAAGAGAACACACAGAAGGCTGTTGTGTAAAACACCTGTCTCCTGATTACATCTTCAAACTAAGGCAACCGTGACAGAGTGGGAGAAGCGTCCATAGTCTAGCTAGCTACATTTTCAGATATTACACGTTTCTAATTTTGTCAGTCGTTTTCATTTCAGTTAAAGCGTACTGTTATCTAGTTAGCTAAAGTTACCTGGCTGGCTCGCTAGCTAACGTTAAGTGTATGTTCTGTGTAGTAATATTATTTGTGTCTCAGAGCCATTTGCATTGCTAGATTCATGCAGGGTAGTAATGTTATGAGATGGCATTATGGTTCATAGCTACATGTCTAAACAAAAGACTCCACTATGCAATAACAATTTCAATAGAATGTTAATGATGTCGCTGTGACAACTGTCGCTAGACTTAGCTGGTAAATTCGCTCTGGCTATGTACTCCGATTCCAGAGCGCAGAATAACTGACGAATTTACGAACGCTTAACACCAGTTGAATATGGCTGGTGTCAGTAAAAAAAGCATGATTCAATTGTTGCCAGCAGCACAGTTGCAGTCACCAACGCTCTGGATAACATAAAAACAGCCTAACCAGCTCCGCTAGGGCGAGTAAAATGTCAGTGAGCTGTTCCTTCATTTGTGTCTGGAAGTAGCTAGCCAACATTAGCTTGGGTGCTTGACTGTTGTTGTTAGGTCAGAACGCTCGGATCAACCCTACTCCTTGGCCAGAGCGTCCAGTGTGCATTCTGAATGCTCCGAGAGCAAAACGCGCTGAGTTTACGAACGCCCGGAGCGCACTCTGAGCAAACTTTGGCGCTCCAGATTGAATTTACGAACACACCCCTAGTATAAACCAGCCTTTAGTCTTAATCTTTGGTTGTTTAGTACATGGCCTCACATGTGAATCCTTAAAGAGATGGGTGGGGCTAAGGCTTAAGAGAGTGTGAACGATGCTGAATGGGTGTAGACAAAGAAGAGCTCTCCAGTAAGTGCACCAAAATATTCAAGGTCCATTTTCTCAAAAGTGAGGTAACAAGTTTATCAACTTTCAAAGCACAATTACTTTCCCAATGTTCCTCAACTGTAGTGTATGATATACCATTTTCTAGCTATTTATTTGATGTGGAAAAACACAATTTCAGATTTTGCTACTTACGCCCGAATCGAGCCACGTTGTTTAAATTTAGGGTAATGTTTTACAGCTTTTGTCATTCAATTTATTTTAAAATCATCGTATTTAATGATTTAATATATTTTACGTGTGGTAAACCCACACAGAGGGCCAGAGATAATTACAGACACCTGTGATAAGTACCCAAAAGGGTCACTAGATAGATGTCTTGTGATTACATAACATCTTTGAAAGATAGCAAAATCCTGGTAGTTTGCTGGTAAAATTTGAATGTTTCCAGTAATACACCCTCCCTTTCCAACCTTAATTCTAACACAATCGTCTTTCATTCAATACGTTTCCATTACCTCTGCTATTAGGATTGGCAAGTATTGGGATTGGCAAGTATTAGGCTATGCAAAGGTCAATTTCCCTACATCAAAATAATTTGTTTTGATAGAACACTATCAGCGTCCAAAGTAAAAGATTAACGAGGCTGTTTTATATTGTCCTTTTTATATCAGTATCCTGGTGTGTGTTCTTAAAGTGGAAGGTTTTTATGTTGAAGCTAATCACATGATAGCCACATCAGTTTCTGCTTGAATTAACTATTTTGTCCTGGTCATACCATGATTAAAGGTGCATTGTTTAAAGGAGTTGTCTAAAGCAGGAAGTGAACTTTCCAGACAGCCCTTTGTTTGTTTATCTGTATAAGACCCTCTCAGTGGTGAATAGTGGACTGCCCCTTTAAGAAACCAGGCAATGGGAGGTTAATGCTGCATTCATAACCAAGTGGGAGTTGGGAATTTACCAGTTGTGAAGTCGTAAATACTAGTTGGATGCATTTATGTGCTTTGAACTTGAGAAACACTGATTGGCTAATGGCCAACAATTTGCCTAAACCATAAACTAAAGTACAGCTATCATGCTTGTAAACAAATGATAGTGTTAAAAACATATTAATAGATTGCTTTTTATGAATCATTTTTTGTTGCACTAAACTGCCGAAAAATGCTCTTTATCGAGGTCATTTCCTTAATAGATGACGTCAGAGGTCAGCAGGTGGGAGAAGTGGGATCTCAGGATGATAGATGAGTTTCACACTAGTAATTACCAGTTGGAGGGCCATTCAAATATATTTTTTCCAGTTGTACTTGGTAAATACTACCTTCCCACTTGGTTATGAAGGCAGCGTAACTTACTGCCTGGCAACTGTTGCTAGAGAGCAGTCCCTTTGTACTGCGGCAGTACCTTGTCACTCAGGTAACACACAGCTTACCTCACTCAAGATGGCAGCCTTCAGAAGTTGTGTGTGTGCACATTAATGACTTACAGCAAATGTACCAAAGATAACAAGAAGAGTAGGTTGTTAGGCCGACGTGTGTGTCACGTGTGTATTCCAAGGGTGGCAGGTAGCCTAGCGGTTAGAGTTGGGCCAGTAACTGAAAGGTCGTCGGTCTGAATACCCAAGGTGAAAAAAATCTGTCTGTACCCTTGAGCAGGTCTATTAACCATAATTTGCTCCAGGGGCGCAGTACTATATGGCTGACCCTGTAAAATAACACATTTTACTGCACTTATCCGGTGTATGTGACAATAAAACATGTTTTACTGGCAGTTGTAAAGGTTTAACTTTAAATGAATGTCTACCTCTCTTTCTCCTCTCTCTAGTGTACGTGGTGGAGGAGAGGAGAAGAGATGATTCAGGCGACACGTGTCTGACTGCCTGTTGGACGGCTCTCTGCTGCTGCTGCTTGTGGGACATGCTCACATAACGTCTGACCCCTGACATTTACCTTTGACCCTTACCTGCTCTGACCCTTACCCTTTGCCTCCTAACCCTTAACGCAAAGTCCCTCTCATCTTAACCTAACCTTTGACCTCTGAGTGTAAACCCCTGACCCAGTCTCCCCTAACAAACTATCACTCCATCTGACCTTACCACCTTAATCCTTCTCTCTCTCCTTAACCTTTGTACTCCTGCTGTCCAGCCCCAACCCCTGTACCTCCTGACCCATGGTAGCAGTATATGATAACCTCTATCTTCTTGTGCTCCCACACCTGACCGAGTCCCTCCCCGGGCTGTGCTCTACTCTGTAGCAGTGTAGCCGGTGTATGTTCCCTAAATCTCAGGCGCTGTACTGTAGATAATGCTTCTTGTGGAACACAAACTCCTGCTCAAAGACAACACACAGAATATGCACTCAGATCTCAGGCGTTCTGCTGTAGATGACACGCATGCACGAACGAACACACCCACATGCGTACACACTTTCTCTCCTGGGCACTTTAACCTCTTACCTCTGCAAGGTACCTTCTCCTGCCTCCATCCTTCCTCCCAAACAAAGCTCTAGTCAAACCACCCCTTATTCCCTACACCATAAAACACCCTATCAAATGACTGTCTATCTACGCCCTATCCATCATGGCTACCTAGACCAATGGAAGCCAGTAAGCTACAGTGACCCCCACCCCCTGCCAACCCCCTACTGTACGATGCTGAAGTTTGAACTATCCTCTCTGTTATGTTTGCACAACAGCTACTGTGGTTGCCTGTTTTTCTTAAGATGAATCCTATGACAACAAATTGAATGCATTTTGAAAGACAATGACAATAAAGATTTCATGTTTGATTTCATGTAATGTTCCTATGCTTGCAACATTTTTGCCTGTTTGAATTTTTTAATCCTGAATGAATATGATTTGATTGCTATTTTCTTTTTAATACCCTCATTCCTTGAAGGAGAGAACATGAAACATTTTTAAATGGTGAATGTTTATGTAGATGACTTTGCCTTACATGAGAATCTTGCGTTAAGAATAAATTATTCCCAAAACAGTCAACATTGTCTGGTGTCTTTCACTCTCTGGTGGTCTTAGTCAGTAGAGGTAGTATCTGGTGTGTGTTTTACAGGAGAGGTAGTATCTGGTGTATGTTTTACAGTAGAGGTAGTATCTGGTGTGTGTTTTACAGGAGAGGTAGTATCTGGTGTATGTTTTACAGTAGAGGTAGTATCTGGTGTGTGTTTTACAGTAGAGGTAGTATCTGGTGTGTGTTTTACACTAGAGGTAGTATCTAGTGTGTGTGTGTGTGTGTTTTACAGTAGATGTAGTATCTGGTGTGTGTTTTACAGTAGAGGTAGTATCTGGTGTGTGTTTTATACTAGAGGTAGTATCTGGTGTGTGTGTGTTTGTGTTTTACAGTAGATGTAGTGTCTGGTGTGTGTGTGTTTTACACTAGAGGTAGTGTCTGGTGTGTGTGTGTGTGTTTTACACTAGAGGTAGTATCTTGTATGTTTTACAGTAGGTGTAGTATCTGGTGTGTTTTACTGGAGAGGTAGTATCGTGTGTGTTTTACAGTAGAGGTAGTATCTGGTGTGTGTTTTACAGTAGAGGTAGTATCTGGTGTGTGTTTTACACTAGAGGTAGTATCTAGTGTGTGTGTGTGTGTGTGTGTGTTTTACAGTAGGTGTAGTTTCTGGTGTGTGTTTTATACTAGAGGTAGTATCTGGTGTGTGTGTGTGTGTGTTTGTGTTTTACAGTAGAGGTAGTGTCTGGTGTGTGTGTTTTACACTAGAGGTAGTATATTGTATGTTTTACAGTAGAGGTAGTATCTGGTGTGTGTTTGTGTGTTTTACAGTAGGTGTAGTATCTGGTGTGTGTTTTACTGTAGGTGTAGTATCTGGTGTGTGTTTTACTGTAGGTGTAGTATCTTGTATGTTTTACAGTAGAGGTAGTATCTGGTGTGTGTTTTACAGTAGAGGTAGTATCTGGTGTGTGTTTTACACTAGAGGTAGTATCTGGTGTGTTTAACACTAGAGGTAGTATCTGGTGTGTGTTTTACAGTAGAGGTAGTATCTGGTGCGTGTTTTACACTAGAGGTAGTATCTGGTGCGTGTTTTACACTAGAGGTAGTATCTGGTGCGTGTTTTACACTAGAGGTAGTGTCTGGTGTGTGTGTGTGTGTTTTACAGTAGAGGTAGTATCTGGTGCGTGTTTTACAGTAGAGGTAGTATCTGGTGCGTGTTTTACACTAGAGGTAGTATCTGGTGTGTGTTTGTTTTACACTAGAGGTAGTGTCTGGTGTGTGTGTGTTTTACACTAGAGGTAGTATCTGTTGTGTGCGTTTTACAGTAGAGGTAGTATCTGGTGTGTGTTTTACACTAGAGGTAGTATCTGTTGTGTGCGTTTTACAGTAGAGGTAGTATCTGGTGTGTGTTTTACTGTAGGTGTAGTATCTGGTGTGTGTAGTATCTGGTTTGTGTTTTATACTAGAGGGAGTGTCTGGTGTGTGTGTGTTTTACACTAGAGGTAGTGTCTGGTGTGTGTGTGTTTTACACTAGAGATAGTGTCTGGTGTGTGTTTTACTGTAGGTGTAGTATCTGGTGTGTGTAGTATCTGGTTTGTGTTTTACTGTAGGTGTAGTATCTGGTGTGTGTTTTACTGGAGAGGTACTATCTAGTGTGTGTTTTATTGTATGTGTAGTATCTGGTGTGTGTTTTACTGGAGAGGTAGTATCTGGTGTGTGTTTTACAGTGGAGGTAGTATTTGGTGTGTGTGTGTTTTACAGTGGCGGTAGTATCTGGTGTGTGTTTTAATGTAGTAGAGGTAGTATCTGGTGTGTGTGTGTTTTACTGTATGTGTAGTGTCTGGTGTGTGTTTTACTGTAGAGGGAGTATCTGGTATGTGTTTTACAGTAGAGGTAGTATCTGGTGTGTGTTTTACTGGAGAGGTAGTATCTGGTGTGTGTGTGGTTTACTGTAGAGGTAGTATCTGGAATGTGTTTATAGATTTCTATGGTTAGTAATTAATTGGTTTCAGGATAGATCCGAGTCTTTTTATACTGCTGAACTGCCATGACCTTGGCTGGGGAGTCAAGTTGGACTGCCGTGACCTTGGCTGGCGAGTCACGTTGGACTGCCGTGACCTTGGCTGGGGAGTGGAGAGGTGGACGCAGGGATTGAACCCCTGTGGGGAGGTGGACACAGGGATTGAACCACAGTGGGGAGGCAGACAGGAGGTGGATTTGACGTGTGATTGCAGGGATTGAACCCCAGTGGGGAGGCAGACAGGAGGTGGACAAGGGGGGTTGAACCCCAGTGGGGAGGCAGACAGGAGGTGGATTTGACGGGTATTTGCAGGGATTGAATCCCAGTGGGGAGGCAGACAGGTGATAGCAGAGATTGAATCCCTGTGGGGAGGCAGACAGGTGATATCAGGGATGGAACTCCAGTGGGGAGGCAGACAGGTGATATCAGGGATTGAACTCCAGTGGGGAGGCAGACAGGGATTGAACCCCAGTGGGGAGGCAGACAGGTGATAGCAGGGATTGAATCCCAGTGGGGAGGCAGACAGGTGATAGCAGGAATTGAATCCCAGTGGGGAGGCAGACAGGTGATAGCAGGGATTGAATCCTAGTGGGGAGGCAGACCGGTGATAGCAGGAATTGAATCCCAGTGGGGAGGCAGACAGGTGATAGCAGGGATTGAATCCTAGTGGGGAGGCAGACCGGTGATAGAAGGGATTGAATCCCAGTGGGGAAGCAGACAGGTGATAGCAGGGATTGAATCCTAGTGGGGAGGCAGACTGGTGATAGCAGGGATTGAATCCCAGTGGGGAGGCAGACAGGTGATAGCAGGGATTGAATCCCAGTGGGGAGGCAGACCGATGATCGCAGGGATTGAATCCCAGTGGGGAGGCACACCGATGATCGCAGGGATTAAACTCCACTTTTTCTTGGTCTTGAAATATGTATCAGCCAAATAACATTGTCGTAGATGCACGCGATCAAACGCTGTATAGCGTTCAGACTTAGGAATGTTAAGCCTTTCATACTCACTTCTCAGCTGAAAACCCTCCCACTTGCTGGCAACAGATTTTCTGGTGGAGTTTTCATTCAATAGTGTTTTCAGTACATTTATCTAAAGCCATCCCTTTAAATACGCTGTACCTTTTCATTAGAATTTTCTCGACAGAGAGAACGGTTCAGAATATTAGAGATCAATGTATGAAAGCCATGTAAATATACACAAAGGCCAATTTGTCAGCTTTTCAGCACCAATTGGTCGATTTAAAAATACTCTGATCTTTTATATTATTTAAGGTTAGCAAAATATTTTATTTATAATAATTAAAGGTTGGAGAGCCTTTATGCACAAAATATATTGGTGACATAATAGTACAGTGGTTTGATTCATCCTGAAAGTTTCCATATTCAATTGTTCAACCTATGAAATATTGGAAGGTGAGAAAAGAGTACAGTAGGGGTTGGACAGTAGTCTATAGAGTAGTCTAAATCTACCCTAATAATCCTAACTGGTTATACAATTAAAACATTCTAGAAATCTTCAATCTACTCGGTAGGTTTCGCTCCCTATTGTCATGTGCACATGGCTATAGAAGCATTTCATAAACTTCACTGTGGAAAAGGTGATATTTCGATGTGCTTCAGTTTTATGCCATGTGACTGGCTTCACATTTGTCTCCAACGATCGCAAGGTAAAATAGATCTAAAGCAATCAGCTTAATCATTTACCTGGCACTTATCAATAGCTCTTATCAAGTTGTAAATTACAGTGTATGGAGAAGGGTGTTATTTCTATTACAAAAAAAGAAGGTAGATGTTTTTCCACTTGGAACCAACAGGTTGCTCAACCTTATTCATTATTTTATTGCGTGTAAAAGTGTTGGAATTATGAGGGAATTAAGTCAAGGTCAGAATACAGCGTATCTGTAGACAGACAAACCTCCACCACACCTTCATTTATTTCATGTATAGCGGGTGAATATCATGCTTTAATTCAAGGTCAGAATACGCATAGAGAGAAAGGTGCATAAAAAGATAATTACATTCTATTTACACGCTCTTAACTGGTGTTGGAATTTTCCCCTATGTTAGCTGTTCCCATCAGATAATCTGGCAGACATACAGTGGGGGGAAAAAAGTATTTGATCCCCTGCTGATTTTGTACGTTTGCCCACTGACAAAGAAATGATCAGTTTATAATTTTAATGGTAGGTTTATTTGAACAATGAGAGAACAGTTGAACAGTTTATTTGAACAGTGAGAGACAGAATAACAACAACAAAAATCCAGAATGCAAATCAATTTATAACATTTTTGACATGCGTTTTTCTGGATATTTTTGTTGTTATTCTGTCTCTCACTGTTCAAATAAACCTACCATTAAAATTATAGACTGATCCTTTCTTTATCAGTGGGCAAACGTACAAAATCAGCACGGGATCAAATACCCCCCCCCCCCCCCCCACTGTAGCCCTATGCTAACCTGTACAACTGGCTGTGATTATATTCGGCTCCAATTCCGTATTAGCCAATTGAAATTGTAGACGTAGTTCGACGCGATCCAACACTTGTTCATGAAAGCGTCCTTGTTAAATCAAACAAATCAGATTTTTTTGGTCACATACACATATTTCACAGATGGTATTGCAGGTGTAGCGAAATGCTTGTGTTCCTAGCTCCAACAGTGCAGTAGTATCTAACAATTCACAACAATACACAAATGGAATTAAGAAATATATAAATATTAGGACGATGGTATTGCATTGACTAAAATACAGTAGAATAGAATACAGTATATACATATGAGATGAGTAAAGTGTATGTAAACATTATTAAAGTGATTGGTGTTCCATTATTAAAGTGGCCAGTGCTTCCATGTCTATGCATATAGGGCATCAGCCTCTAAGGTGCAGGGTTGAGTAACCGGGTGGTAGCCGGCTAGTGATGGCTATTTAACAGTCTGATGGCCTTGAGATAGAAGCTGTTTTTCAGTCTCGGTCCCAGCTTTGATGCACCTGTACTGACCTCGCCTTCTGGATGATAGCGGGGTGAACAGGTAGTGTCTCGGGTGGTTGATGTCCTTGATTATCTTTTTGGCCTTCCTGTGACATCGGATGCTGTAGGTGTACTGGAGGGCAGGTGGTTTGCCCCCGGTGATGTGTTGGGCAGACCGCACCACCCTCTGGAGAGCCCTGCGGTTGCGGGTGGTGCAGTTGCAGTACCAGGCGGTGATACAGCCTGACAGGATGCTCTCAATTGTGCATCTGTAAAAGTATGTAAGTACTATGTCTTAGGGGCCAAGTCGAATTTCTTCAGTCTCCTGAGGTTGAAGAGGCACTGAGGCCCCTTCTACACCACTCTGTCTGTGTGGGTCGACCATTTCAGATTGTCAGTGATGTGTACACCAAAGAACTTGAAGCTTTTCACCTTCTTCACTGTGGTCCAGTCTATGTGGATAGGGGCATACTCCCTCTGCTGTTTCCTGAAGTCCACGATCAGCTCCTTTGTTTTGTTAACGTTGAGGGAGAGGTTATTTTCCTGGCACCACTTCACTAGGGCCCTCACCTCCTCCCTGTAGGCTGTCTCATCATTGTTGGTAATCAGGCCTACTACTGTAGTGTCATCTGCAAACTTGATGATTGAGTTGGAGGCGTGCGTGTCCACATAGTCATGGGTGAACTAGGAGTACAGGAGAGGGCTGAGTACGCACCCTTGTGCGTACTCAACGAAATGGAGGTGTTGTTTCCTACCTTCACCACCTGGGGGCAGCCCGTCAGGATGTCCAGGGCCCCAGGCTGGAATCAGACCCAGGGCCCCGAGCTTAATGATGAGCTTGGAGGGTACTATGGTGTTGAAGGCTGAGCTATATTTAATAAACAATATTCTGACGTAGGTATCCCTCTTGTCCAGATGGGATATGGCAGTGTGCAGTGCAATGGCGATTGCATCATCTGTGGACCTATTGGGGCAGTAAGCAAAGGGGGTCTAGGGTGTCAGGTGACATGATCCTTAAGTAGCTTCTCAAAGTACTTAATGATGACAGAAGTGAGTGCTATGTGGCGATAGTCATTTAGTTCAATTACCTTTGCTTTCCTGGGTACAGGAACAATGGTGGACATCTTGAAGCAAGTGGGGAGAGATTGAATACGTCCATAAACACTCCAGCCAGCTGGTCTGCGCATGCTCTGAGGACACAGCTAAGGATGCCATCTGGGCCGGCAGCCTTGTGAGTGTTAACACGCTTAAATGTCTTACTTACATTGGCCAAGGAGAAAGAGAACCCACACTCCTTGGGAGTGAGCAGCGTCGGTGGCACTATGTTATCCTCAAAGCGGGTGAAGGTGTTTAGCTTGTCTGGGAGCAGGACGTCAGGGGTTTTCCCTTTGTAATCTGTGATTGTCTGTAGACCCTGCCACGTACGTCTCGTGTCTGAGCTGTTAATTTGCCACTCCACTTTGTCTCTGTACTGAAGTTTTACCTGTTTGATTGTCTTACGGAGGGAATAACTACACTGTTTGTATTCAACCATATTCCCAGTCACCTTGCCATGGTTAAATGTGGTGGTTCGCACTTTGAGTTTTGTGCGAATTCTGCCATCTATCCACGGTATCTGGTTTGGATAGGTTTTTTTAGTCATCGTGGGAACAACATCCCCTATACACTTCCTTGATGAACTTAGTCACCGTGTCTGTGTATATGTCAATGTTATTCTCAGAGGCTACCTGGAACATATCCCAGTCTGCGTGATCATTCGTCAGACCAGCGTTGAATAGACCTTAGCACGGGTACTTCCTGTTTGAGTTTCTGCCTATAGGAAGGGAGGAGCAAAATGGAGTTGTGATCTGATTTGCTGAAGGGAGGATGGGGGAGGGCCTTATAGGTATCTTGAAAGGGCGAGTAGCAGTGGTCTAGTGTTTTTTCCAGAGCGAGTACTACAATCAATGTGTTGATACAACTTTTGTAGTGTTTTCTTCAAATTTGCTTTGTTAAAATCCTCGGCAGCAATAAATGTGGCCTCAGGATATGTCGTTTACAGTGTAGTTCCTTGAGGGCCATCGTGGTATCGGCTTGGGGGAATATACGTGGCTGTGACTAAAACCCGAAGAGAATTCTCTTGGGAGGTAATACGGTTAAGATTTGATTGTGAGGTAGTCTAGGTCGGGTGAACAAAAGGACTTGAGTTTCTGTATGTTATGACAATCACACCATGAGTAGTTAATCATGAAACATACACCACCGCCTTTCTTCTTCCCAGAGAGTTCTTTATTCCTGTCTGCTTGAAGAACTGAGAACCCAGCTGGCTGTATGGATGGGGACACTATATACCGAGAGAGCCATGATTCTGTGAAATAGAGTATGTTACAGTCCCTGATGTCTCTCTAGAAGGAGATCCTCGCCCTGAGCTCGTCTACTTTATTGTCCAGAGACTAAACATTACGTAAGTAAGATGACGCAGACAAACATGGCAGCTCTGCCTCTATTTCCTAAGCAAATTTGCAGTATTTTTTTTTTTGTGTGGATATTTCTTACATTATTAGCCCAGAACATTTTATGTGTTATTACATATAGCCGGAAATACATTTTGGATATAAGAGCATCAGTATTGCGACCAGGAATACAATTTTCCCGAATTGGATACTTTGTTCGTACCCCCCAGGGCAATTGAACTCATCCCAGAGGTTTCTCCAAGACGCCGCCGGCGGAGAAGAGATATTCGGAGTGGACTTCTAGTCCGACTCAGGAGGCTTGCACACCATCCACCGCTTATGAGTATATTACTCGCTAATCTCTAACCCCACATTCTGATAATCTAAGCAACTGTTTGACTGTCTAGTCAAATAGTTTTTTGTGTAGTGTGTCGAACTCCACGTAATTGTCGCAGATTGTGGCAACGGTTCAAATCTCACAAGTTTTAACCCCCCTTTGAAATGTAGAATTACGTTTATTGTGTTAGTGTTTTGAGAAGAGAAGTGCAGGCAAAACCTTGTAAATGAAGATTATGAATACATAATGAGGAGCTTCTTGTTGGGAGTCCCTCTTGCAAACAAGACATAGGCTACTGGCACTGTTACATAAATAATTGTCATTATTATAGGCTATATTATACTGAACAAAAATATAAATACAACATGTAAAGTGTTGGTCCCACGATCCATGAGCTGAAATAAAAGATCACAGAAAATCTTCCAAAAGCACAAAAAGCTTATTTCTCTCAAATGTTGTGCACAAATTTGTTTACATCCCTGTTAGTGAGCATTTCTCCATTGCTAAGATAATCCACCCACCTGACAGGTGTGGCATACCAAGAAGCTGATTAAACGGCGTGATCATTACACAGGTGCACCTTGTGCGGGGGACAATAAAATGCCACTCTAAAATGTGCAGTTTTGTCCACAACATAATGCCACAGATGTCTCAAGTTTTGAGGGAGCGTGCAATTGACATTCTGACTGCAGGAATGTCCACCAGAGCTGCTGCCAGATAATGTAATGTTAATTTCTCAACCATAAGCCGCCTCCAACGTTGTTTTAGAGAATTGAAAGTACGGCCTCACAACCGCACACCACGTGTAACCAGGACCTCCATATCTGGCTTCTTCACCTGCGGAATCATCTGAGACCAGCCACTAAGACAGCTGATGAAATTGTGGGTTTGCACAACCGAAGAACTTCTGCAAAAACTGTCAGAAACCGTCTCAGGGAAGCTCATCTGCATGCTCATTGTCCTCACCAGAGTCTTGACCTGACTGGAGTTCGGCATCATAACCGTCTTCAGTGGGAAAACGCTCAGCTTCAATAGCCACTGGCATGCTGGAGAAGTGTGCTCTTCACAGAGGAATCCTAGTTTCAACTGTGCAGGGCAGATGGCAGACAGCGTGTATGGCATTGTGTGGACGAGTGGTATGCTGATGTCAATGTTGTGAGCAGAGTGCCCCATGGTGGCGGTGGGGTTATGGTATCGGCAGGCATAAGCTACAGACAACGAACACAATTTCATTTTATCGATGGCAATTTGAATGCACAGAGATACCGTGATGATACCACACCTTACCCTTGAGACCGACCAAGAGGAACGAAAGGAAACCTTGAATTTGGAGGTTTAAAATATCCCTCTGCTTGGTGGATATACCGTTTAAGATCTTTGATAGGCTGATGCGGAATTTGTTACAGGAAATAATCACTGCCAGCCGGATCAGGTTAAAATAGCATGTGGCAGGTTATTTGACGAGAAAAGCTATTATGCAGCGTTTGATCCAATGCAACTACGTCAACAATTTTAATTGGCTGAGAGACGGAGAAAAATTGTAACTTATTCTAATTTTTGCAAGTATGAGCCCCCAGTAAAGACGAAAATAAAACTTGACGCCAATGAATGAAGTAAACAATTACTTTTTATTGATAAGGTTCTCAGAAGAGTCTCTTTTCAGTGTATAAGAATCGTTGTCATTCCTTCCTTACTATTATTATTATTAATCAATAATACTGATTTGGTACATTATGACATCCAGTACTGAACGAGCGTCTTCACAGTGACATGAATCAATCCGCTTCTACGCTTTTTGGGATCTAGAACTGGGGATTGATATTGTAGATATTGGGATAATAGATATGATTAGAGTCACACAACTCTAGAGTAGGTAATACCAGCTAAAGGTTAGCACGTTACAAGCCACTTCCTCAATAGAAATATAAAACAGGATATTCTGAACAATATTCTACTGTGCAGCTGCTGCATAAAGGTAAGTCTATACACTGTACATCAAGATATATTTAAAAAAAACAGGTTTCACAGTTGAATGACTTTATTTAAAGAATAAACCATTTTTAAACCATTTTATTACATAAACTATTATTTTGGAGAGTGACTATTTGCTCTGGGAGCAAATGTTTTAATTAATACAACAACAAAAAACATATTGAACAAATAAAATAAACACAATGTCCTCTTCGATAAAACTAGTGACTCCCTTCATGATTGTCATATAGTACTACAAATAATAAATACATGTAAAAATAATAAAATATAATAAATAGGTTTTGATAATACTAGTTCTGTATGTATTCTGGACTTAGTAGGTGTTTTTAGATTGTTTCTGTACAGAAGTGCCTTGGTGAAAGGTTCACGATTCTATAGCGACTGAAACATACACAACTACTGCTTCTACCGCTACTATACGTAACACCCTGAACTGTAGTATAGTAGTCTGAACTGTAGTGTTGTAGTCTGAACTGTAGTATAGTAGTCTGAACTATAGTGTAGTAGTCTGAACTGTAGTATAGTAGTCTGATCTGTACTCTAATACTCTGAACTGTAGTATAGTAGTCTGAGCTGTAGAATAGTAGTCTGAACAGTAGTGTAGTATTTTGAACTGTAGTGTAGTAGTCTGAACTGTAGTATACTAGTCTGAACTGTAGTGCAGGAGTCTGAACTGTAGTATAGTAGTCTGAACAGTAGTGTAGTATTTTGAACTGTAGTGTAGTAGTCTGAACTGTAGTATACTAGTCTGAACTGTAGTGCAGGAGTCTGAACTGTAGTATAGCAGTCTGAACTGTAGTATAGTAGTCTGAACTGTAGTGTAGGAGTCTGAACTGTAGTATAGTAGTCTGAACTGTAGTATAGTAGTCTGAACTGTAGTGTAGGAGTCTGAACTGTAGTGTAGTAGTCTGAACTGTAGTATAGTAGTCTGAACTGTAGTGTAGTAGTCAGAACTGTAATGTAGTCGTCTGAACTGTAGTGTAGTAGTCTGAACTGTAGTATAGTAGTCTGAACTGTAGTATAGTAGTCTAAACTGTAGTATAGTAGTCTGAACTGTAGTATAGTAGTCTGAACTGTCATGTAGTAGTCTGAACTGTAGCATAGTAGTCTGAACTGTATTGTAGTAGTCTGAAATGGGGAATAGTAGTCTGAACTGTAGTATATTAGTCTGAACTGTAGCATAGTAGTCTGAACTGTAGTATAGTAGTCTGAACTGTAGTGTAGTAGTCTGAACTGTAGTGCAGGAGTCTGAACTGTAGTGTAGTAGTCTGAACTGTAGCATAGTAGTCTGAACTGTAGTATAGTAGTCTGAACTGTAGTGTAGTAGTCTGAACTGTAGTATAGTAGTCTGAACTGTAGTATAGTAGTCTGAACTGTAGTATATTAGTCTGAACTGTGGTATAGTAGTCTGAACTGTAGTATAGTTTGAACGGTGGGATAGTAGTCTGAACTGTAGTATAGCAGTTTGAACTGTTGTATAGTGGTGTGTACTGTAGTAGTCTGAACTGTAGTATAGTAGTCTGAACTATAGTATAGTAGTCTCACATGTACTGTAGTAGTCTGAACTGCAGTATCGTCTGAACTGTAGTATAGTAGTCTGAACTGTAGTATAGTAGTCTGAACTGTAGTATAGTAGTCTGTACTGTAGTAGTCTGAACTGTAGTATAGTAGTCTGAACTATAGTATAGTCTGAACTGTAGTGTAGGAGTCTGTATGTAGTATAGTAGTCTGAACTGTAATGTAGTAGTCTGGACTGTGGTACAGTAATCTGAACTGTAGAGTAGTCTGAACTGTAGAATAGTCTTAACTGTAGTGTAGTTGTCTGAACTGTAATGTAGTAGTCTGAACTGTAGTGTAGTAGTCTGAACTGTGGTACAGTAGTCTGAACTGCAGAATAGTCTGAACTGTAGTATAGTAGTCTGATCTGTAGCATAGTAGTCTGAACTGTAGGATAGTAGTCTGAACTGTAGTGTAGTAGTCTGAGCTGTAGTTTAGTCTGAACTGTATTATAGTAGTCTGAACTCTGGTATAATAGTCTAAACTGTAGTATAGTAGTCTGAACTGTAGTATAGTAGTCTGAACTGTAGCATAGTAGTCTGAACTGTAGTGTAGTAGTCTGAACTGTAGTGCAGGAGTCTGAACTGTAGTGTAGTAGTCTGAACTGTAGCATAGTAGTCTGAACTGTAGTATAGTAGTCTGAACTGTAGTGTAGTAGTCTGAACTGTAGTATAGTCTGAACTGTAGTGCAGGAGTCTGAACTGTAGTATAGTAGTCTGAACTGTAGTATAGCAGTTTGAACTGTTGCATAGTGGTCTGCACTGTAGTCTAGTAGTCTGAATTGTGGTGTAGTAGTCTGAACTGTTGTATAGTAATCTGAACTGTAGTATAGTAATCTCACATGTACTGTAGTAGTCTGAACTGCAGTATTATCTGAACTGTAGTATAGTAGTCTGAACTGTAGTATAGTAGTCTGAACTATAGTCTAGTAGTCTGTACTGTAGTAGTCTAAACTGTAGTATAGTAGTCTGAACTGTAGTATAGTCTGAACTGCAGTGTAGGAGTAGGTATGTAGTATAGTAGTCTGAACTGTAATGTAGTAGTCTGGACTGTGGTACAGTAGTCTGAACTGTAGAATAGTCTTAACTGTAGTGTAGTTGTCTGAACTGTAATGTAGTAGTCTGAACTGTAGTGTAGTAGTCTGAACTGTGGTACAGTAGTCTGAACTGCAGAATAGTCTGAACTGTAGTATAGTAGTCTGATCTGTAGCATAGTAGTCTGAACTGCATTGTAGTAGTCTGAGCTGTATTTTACTCTGAACTGTAATGCATTAGTCTGAACTGTTGTATATAGGTCTGAAATGTAGTAAAGTAGTCTGAACTGTAGTATAGTAGTCTGATCTGTAGTGTAGCAGTCTGAACTGTAGTGTTGTAGTCTGAACTGTAGTATAGTAGTCTGAACTGTAGAATACTCTGAACTGTAGTATAGTCGTCTAAACTGTAGTATAGTAGTCTGAACTGTAGTATAGTAGTCTGAACTGTCATGTAGTAGTCTGAACTGTAGCATAGTAGTCTGAACTGTATTGTAGTAGTCTGAAATGGGGAATAGTAGTCTGAACTGTAGTATAGTAGTCTGAACTTTAGCATAGTAGTCTGAACTGTAGTATAGTAGTCTGAACTGTAGTATAGTAGTCTGAACTGTAGTGTAGGAGTCTGTATGTAGTATAGTAGTCTGAACTGTAATGTAGTAGTCTGGGCTGTGGTACAGTAGTCTGAATCGTACAGTAGTCTGAACTGTAGAATAGTCTTAACTGTAGTGTAGTAGTCTGAACTGTAATATAGTAGTCTGAACTGTAGTATAGTAGTCTGAACTGTAGTATAGTCATCTGAAACGTAATAAAGTAGTCTGAGCTGTATTATAGTAGTCTGAACTGTAGTGTAGTAGTCTAAAATGTAGTATAGTAGTCTGAACTGTATTATAGTAATCTGAACTGTAGAATAGTAGTCTGAACTGTAGTATAGTCTGGACTGTAGTATAGTAGTCTGAACTGTAGTGTAGTAGTCTGAACTGTAGCATAGTAGTCTGAACTGTAGTATAGTAGTCTGAACTGTAGTGTAGTAGTCTGAACTGTAGTGTAGTAGTCTAAAATGTAGTATAGTAGTCTGAACTGTATTATAGTAATCTGAACTGTAGAATAGTAGTCTGAACTGTAGTATAGTCTGAACTGTAGTATAGTAGTCTGAACTGTAGTATAGTCATCTGAAACGTAATAAAGTAGTCTGAGCTGTATTATAGTAGTCTGAACTGTAGTGTAGTAGTCTAAAATGTAGTATAGTAGTCTGAACTGTATTATAGTAATCTGAACTGTAGAATAGTAGTCTGAACTGTAGTATAGTCTGGACTGTAGTATAGTAGTCTGAACTGTAGTGTAGTAGTCTGAACTGTAGCATAGTAGTCTGAACTGTAGTATAGTAGTCTGAACTGTAGTGTAGTAGTCTGAACTGTAGTGTAGTAGTCTGAACTGTAGTGTAGTAGTCTGAACTGTAGTGTAGTAGTCTGAACTGTAGTGTAGTAGTCTGAACTGTAGCATAGTAGTCTGAACTGTAGTATAGTAGTCTGAACTGTAGTGTAGTAGTCTGAACTGTAGTATTGTAGTCTGAACTGTAGTGTAGTAGTCTGAACTGTAGTATAGTAGTCTGAACTGTAGTATAGTAGTCTGAACTGTACTATATTAGTTTGAACTTTGGTATAGTAGTCTCAACTGTGGGATAGTAGTCTGAACTGTAGTATAGTTTGAACTGTGGGATAGTAGTCTGAACTGTAGTATAGCAGTTTGAACTGTTGTATAGTGGTCTGCACAGTAGTCTAGTAGTCTGAATTGTGGTGTAGCAGTCTGAACTGTTGTATAGTAATCTGAACTGTAGTATAGTAGTCTCACATGTACTGTAGTAGTCTGAACTGCAGTATCGTCTAAACTGTAGTAAAGTTGTCTGATCTGTAGTATAGTAGTCTGAACTGTAGTATAGCAAGTAGTCTGTACTGTAGTAGTCTGAACTGTAGTATAGAATTCTGAACTATAGTATAGTCTGAATTGTAGTTTAGGAGTCTGTATGTAGTATAGTAGTCTGAACTGTAATGTAGTAGTCTGGACTGTGGTACAGTAGTCTGAACTGCAGAATAGTCTGAACTGTAGAATAGTCTGAACTGTAGAATAGTCTGAACTGTAGTATAGTAGTCTGAACTGTAGTATAGTAGTCTGAACTGTAGTGTAGTACTCTGATCTGTAGCATAGTAGTCTGAACTGTAGTATAGTAGTCTGAACTGTAGTGTAGTAGTCTGAACTGTAGTGTAGTAGTCTGAGCTGTAGTTTAGTCTGAACTGTAGTGCATAAGTCTGAACTGTTTTATAGAGGTCTGAAATGTAGTAGAGTAGTCTGAACTGTAGTAAAGTTGTCTGAACTCTAGTATAGTTTGATCTGTGGCATGGTAGTCTGAACTGTAGTATAGTAGTCTGAACGGTCATGTAGTAGTCTGAACTGTAGTATAGTAGTCTGAATTGTAGTATAGTAGTCTGATATGTGGTAAAGTAGTCTGAACTGTAGTATAGTAGACTGAACTGTATTATAGTAGTCTGAACTGTGGTATAGTAGTCTGAACTGTAGAATAGTAGTCTGAACTGTAGTGCAGTAGTCTAAACTGCAGTCGTCTAAACTGTAGTATATTATTCTGAACTGTAGTATAGTAGTTTGAACTGTAGTGTCGTAGTATGAAATGTAGTAAAGTAGTCTGAACTGTACTGTAGTAGTCTGAGCTGTGGTATAGTAGTCTAAAATGTAGTATAGTAGTCTGAACTGAATTATAGTAATCTGAACTGTTGTGTAGTAGTCTAAATTGAAGTATATTATTCTGAACTGTAGTATAGTAGTTTGAATTGTAGTATAGTAGTATGAAATGTAGTAAAGTAGTCTGAACTGTAGTATAGTAGTCTGAACTGTATTGTAGTAGTCTGAACTGTGGTATAGTAGTCTAAAATGTAGTATAGTAGTCTGAGGTGTATTTTAGTAGTCTGAACTGTAGTATAGTAGTCTGAACTGTTGTGTAGTAGTCTGAACTGGAGTGTAGTAGTCTGAACTGTAGTACAGTAGACTGTACTGTAGTAATCTGAACTGTAGTATAGTAGTCTGAACTGTAGTGTAGGAGTCTGTATGTAGTATAGTAGTCTGAACTGTAATGTAGTAGTCTGGGCTGTGGTACAGTAGTCTGAACCGTACAGTAGTCTGAACTGTAGTATAGTAGTCTGAACTGTATTATAGTCATCTGAAATGTAATAAAGTAGTCTGAGCTGTATTATAGTAGTCTGAGCTGTATTATAGTAGTCTGAACTGTAGTATAGTAGTCTGAACTGTAGTATAGTCTGGACTGTAGAATAGTAGTCTGAACTGTAGTGTAGTAGTCTGAGCTGTAGTAAAGTAGTTTAAACTGTAGTATAGTAGTCTGAAATGTAGTATAGTAGTCTGAACTGTACTATAGTAGTCTGAACTGTAGCATAGTAGTCTGAACTGTATTATAGTAATCTGAACTGTAGTGTAGTCGTCTGAACTATAGTATAGACTGAACTGTAGAATAGTAGTCTGAACTGTAGTGTAGTAGTCTGAACTGTAGTATAGTAGTCTGAACTGTAGTGTAGTAGTCTGAACTGTAGTGTAGTAGTCTGAACAATAGTATATTCTGAAATGTATCATAGTAGTCTGAACTGTAGTGTAGAAGTCTGAACTGTAGTATAGTCTGAACTGTTGTATAGTAGTCTGAACTGTTGTGTAGTAGTCTGAACTGTAGTGTAGTATTCTGAACAGTACTATAATAGTCTGAACTGTAGTAGTCTGAACTGTAGTGTAGTAGTCTGATCTGTAGTGTAGTACTCTGAACTGTAGTTTAGTAGTCTGATCTGTAGTGTAATACTCTGAACTGTAATAGTCTGAACTGTTATGTAGTAGACTGAGCTGTGGTGTACCAGTCTAAACTGTAGTATAATAGTCTGAAATGTAGTAGTCTGAACTGTTGTGTAGTAGTCTGATCTGTAGTGTAGTAGTCTGAACTGTAGTGTAGTAGTCTGAACTGTTGTGTAGTACTCTGAACTGTAGTGTTGTATTCTGAACAGTACAACAACAGTCTGAACTGTAGCAGTCTGAACAGTTGTGTAGTAGTCTAAACTGTAGTATAGTTGAACTGTGGGATAGAAGTCTGAACAGTTGTATAGTTGTCTGAACTGTAGTATAGTAGTTTGATCTGAACTTTAGTAGTCTGAACAGTAGTATAGTAGTCTGTACTGTAGTAGTCTGAACTGTAGGATTGTAGCGTGAACTGTAGTATGGTAGTCTGAACTGTAGTATATTAGTCTGAACAGTCATGTAGTAGTCTGAACTGTGGTATAGTAGTCTGAACTGTAGAATAGTAGTCTGAACTGTAGTATAATAGTTTGAACTGTAGTAGTCTGAACTGTGGTGTAGTATTCTGCACAGTACTATAATAATCTGAACTCTAGTATTCTGAACTGTTGTGTAGTTATCTGAACTGTTGTGTAGTACTCTGAACAGTGGTGTAGTATTCTGAACAGTACTATAATAGTCTGACCTCTAGTAGTCTGAACTGTTCTGTAGTAGTCTGAACTGTAGTAATCTGACCTCTAGTGTAGTAGTCTGATCTGTAGTATAATACTCTGAACTGTAATACTCTGAACTGTTATGTAGTACTCTGAGCTGTGGTGTAATAGTCTGAACTGTAGTATAATAGTCTGAACTGTAGTAGTCTGAACTGTTGTGCAGTAGTCTGATCTGTTGTGTAGTACTCTGAACTGTAGTATTCTGAACAGTACCACACTAGTCTGAACTGTAGTAGTCTGAACTGATGTGTAGTAGTCTGAACTGTAGTACTCTGAACTGTTGTGTATTAATCTGATTTGTAGTATAGTAGTCTGAAATGTAGTAAAGTAGTCTGAACTTTAGTATAGTAGTCTGAACTCTACTTTAGTAGTCTGAACTGTGGTATAGTAGTCTGAACTGTAGTCTAGTAGTTTGAACTGTTGTATAGTAGTCTGAACTGTTGTATAGTAGTCTGAACTGTAGTCTAGTAGTTTGAAATGTTGTATAGTAGTCTGAACTGTTGTATAGTAGTCTGAACTGTAGTATAGTAGTCTGAACTGTACTGTAGTAGTCTGAACTGTACTATAATAGTCTGAACCCTAGTAGTCTGACCTGTAGTGTAATACTCTGAACTGTAATACTCTGAACTGTTGTGTAGTACTCTGAACTGTAGTGTAGTAGTCTGAACTGAAGTAGTCTGAACTGTTGTGTAGCAGTCTGAACTGTAGTAGTCTGAACTGTTGTGTAGTAGTCTGAACTGTTGTGTAGTACTCTGAACTGTAGTGTAGTACACTGACCTGTAGTATAATAGTCTGAACTGTAGTAGTCTGAACTGTTGTGTAGTAGTCTGAACTGTAGTAGTCTGACCTGTAGTGTAGTAGTCTGAACTGTTGTGTAGTACTCTGAACTGTAGTGTAGTATTCTGAACAGTACTATAATAGTCTGAACAGTAGTGTAGTATTTTGAACTGTATTGTAGTAGTCTGAACTGTAGTATACTAGTCTGAACTGTAGTGCAGGAGTCTGAACAGTAGTATAGTAGTCTGAACAGTAGTGTAGTATTTTGAACTGTAGTGTAGTAGTCTGAACTGTAGTATACTACTCTGAACTGTAGTGCAGGAGTCTGAACTGTAGTATAGCAGTCTGAACTGTAGTATAGTAGTCTGAACTGTAGTGTAGGAGTCTGAACTGTAGTGTAGTAGTCTGAACTGTAGTATAGTAGTCTGAACTGTAGTGTAGTAGTCAGAACTGTAATGTAGTCATCTGAACTGTAGTGTAGCAGTCTGAACTCTAGTATAGTCTGAACTGTAGTATAGTAGTCTGAACTGTAGAATACTCTGAAATGTAGTATAGTAGTCTAAACTGTAGTATAGTAGTCTGAACTGTAGTATAGTAGTCTGATCTGTCATGTAGTAGTCTGAACTGTAGTATAGTCTGAACTGTAGTGCAGGAGTCTGAACTGTAGTATAGTAGTCTGAACTGTAGTATAGTAGTCTGAACTGTAGTATATTAGTCTGAACTGTAGCATAGTAGTCTGAACTGTAGTGTAGTAGTCTGAACTGTAGTATAGTCTGAACTGTAGTGCAGGAGTCTGAACTGTAGTATAGTAGTCTGAACTGTAGTATAGTAGTCTGAACTGTAGTATAGTAGTCTGAACTGTAGTATATTAGTCTGAACTGTGGTATAGTAGTCTGAACTGTAGTATAGTTTGAACGGTGGGATAGTAGTCTGAACTGTAGTATAGCAGTTTGAACTGTTGTATAGTGGTGTGTACTGTAGTAGTCTGAACTGTAGTATAGTAGTCTGAACTATAGTATAGTAGTCTCACATGTACTGTAGTAGTCTGAACTGCAGTATCGTCTGAACTGTAGTATAGTAGTCTGAACTGTATTATAGTAGTCTGAACTGTAGTATAGTAGTCTGTACTGTAGTAGTCTGAACTGTAGTATAGTAGTCTGAACTATAGCATAGTCTGAACTGTAGTGTAGGAGTCTGTATGTAGTATAGTAGTCTGAACTGTAATGTAGTAGTCTGGACTGTGGTACAGTAGTCTGAACTGTAGAGTAGTCTGAACTGTAGAATAGTCTTAACTGTATTGTAGTTGTCTGAACTGTAATGTAGTAGTCTGAACTGTAGTGTAGTAGTCTGAACTGTGGTACAGTAGTCTGAACTGCAGAATAGTCTGAACTGTAGTATAGTAGTCTGATCTGTAGCATAGTAGTCTGAACTGTAGGATAGTAGTCTGAACTGTAGTGTAGTAGTCTGAGCTGTAGTTTAGTCTGAACTGTATTATAGTAGTCTGAACTCTGGTATAATAGTCTAAACTGTAGTATAGTAGTCTGAACTGTAGTATAGTAGTCTGAACTGTAGCATAGTAGTCTGAACTGTAGTGTAGTAGTCTGAACTGTAGTGCAGGAGTCTGAACTGTAGTGTAGTAGTCTGAACTGTAGCATAGTAGTCTGAACTGTAGTATAGTAGTCTGAACTGTAGTGTAGTAGTCTGAACTGTAGTATAGTCTGAACTGTAGTGCAGGAGTCTGAACTGTAGTATAGTAGTCTGAACTGTAGTATAGCAGTTTTTACTGTTGCATAGTGGTCTGCACTGTAGTCTAGTAGTCTGAATTATGGTGTAGTAGTCTGAACTGTTGTATAGTAATCTGAACTGTAGTATAGTAATCTCACATGTACTGTAGTAATCTGAACTGCAGTATTGTCTGAACTGTAGTATAGTAGTCTGAACTGTAGTATAGTAGTCTGAACTGTAGTATAGTAGTCTGTACTGTAGTAGTCTAAACTGTAGTATAGTAGTCTGAACTGTAGTATAGTCTGAACTGCAGTGTAGGAGTAGGTATGTAGTATAGTAGTCTGAACTGTAATGTAGTAGTCTGGACTGTGGTACAGTAGTCTGAACTGTAGAGTAGTCTGAACTGTAGAATAGTCTTAACTGTAGTGTAGTTGTCTGAACTGAAATGTAGTGGTCTGAACTGTAGTGTAGTAGTCTGAACTGTGGTACAGTAATCTGAACTGCAGAATCGTCTGAACTGTAGAATAGTAGTCTGAACTGTAGTATAGTAGTCTGAACTGTGGTATGTAGTCTGATCTGTAGCATAGTAGTCTGAACTGTAGGATAGTAGTCTGAACTGTAATGTAGTAGTCTGAGCTGTACTTTAGTCTGAACTGTATTACAGTAGTCTGAACTGTGGTATAATAGTCTGAACTGTAGCATAGTAGTCTGAACTGTAGTGTAGTAGTCTGAACTGTGGTACAGTAGTCTGAACTGCAGAATAGTCTGAACTGTAGAATAGTCTGAACTGTAGTATAGTAGTCTGACCTGTAGTATAGTAGTCTGAACTGTAGTATAGTAGTCTGAACTGCATTGTAGTAGTCTGAGCTGTATTTTACTCTGAACTGTAATGCATTAGTCTGAACTGTTGTATATAGGTCTGAAATGTAGTAAAGTAGTCTGAGCTGTAGTATAGTAGTCTGATATGTAGTGTAGCAGTCTGAACTGTAGTGTTGTAGTCTGAACTGTAGTATAGTAGTCTGAACTGTAGAATACTCTGAACTCTAGTATAGTCGTCTAAACTGTAGTATAGTAGTCTGAACTGTAGTATAGTAGTCTGAACTGTCATGTAGTAGTCTGAACTGTAGCATAGTAGTCTGAACTGTATTGTAGTAGTCTGAAATGGGGAATAGTAGTCTGAACTGTAGTATAGTAGTCTGAACTGTAGTACAGTAGTCTGAACTGTAGTATAGTCTGAACTGTAGTATAGTAGTCTGAACTGTAGTGTAGGAGTCTGTATGTAGTATAGTAGTCTGAACTGTAATGTAGTAGTCTGGGCTGTGGTACAGTAGTCTGAACCGTACAGTAGTCTGAACTGTAGAATAGTCTTAACTGTAGCGTAGTAGTCTGAACTGTAATATAGTAGTCTGAACTGTAGTATAGTAGTCTGAACTGTAGTATAGTCATTTGAAATGTAATAAAGTAGTCTGAGCTGTATTATAGTAGTCTGAACTGTAGTGTAGTAGTCTAAAATGTAGTATAGTAGTCTGAACTGTATTATAGTAATCTGAACTGTAGAATAGTAGTCTGAACTGTAGTGTAGTCTGGACTGTAGTATAGTAGTCTGAACTGTAGTGTAGTAGTCTGAACTGTAGCATAGTAGTCTGAACTGTAGTATAGTAGTCTGAACTGTAGTGTAGTAGTCTGAACTGTAGTGTAGTAGTCTGAACTGTAGTATTGTAGTCTGAACTGTAGTGTAGTAGTCTGAACTGTAGTATAGTAGTCTGAACTGTAGTATAGTAGTCTGAACTGTACTATATTAGTTTGAACTTTGGTATAGTAGTCTCAACTGTGGGATAGTAGTCTGAACTGTAGTATAGTTTGAACTGTGGGATAGTAGTCTGAACTGTAGTATAGTAGTCTCACATGTACTGTAGTAGTCTGAACTGCAGTATCGTCTGAACTGTAGTAAAGTTGTCTGATCTGTAGTATAGTAGTCTGAACTGTAGTATAGCAAGTAGTCTGTACTGTAGTAGTCTGAACTGTAGTATAGAATTCTGAACTATAGTATAGTCTGAATTGTAGTTTAGGAGTCTGTATGTAGTATAGTAGTCTGAACTGTAATGTAGTAGTCTGGACTGTGGTACAGTAGTCTGAACTGCAGAATAGTCTGAACTGTAGAATAGTCTGAACTGTAGTATAGTAGTCTGAACTGTAGTATAGTAGTCTGAACTGTAGTGTAGTACTCTGATCTGTAGCATAGTAGTCTGACCTGTAGTATAGTAGTCTGAACTGTAGTGTAGTAGTCTGAACTGTAGTGTAGTAGTCTGAGCTGTAGTTTAGTCTGAACTGTAGTGCATAAGTCTGAACTGTTGTATAGAGGTCTGAAATGTAGTATAGTAGTCTGAACTGTAGTAAAGTTGTCTGAACTCTAGTATAGTTTGAACTGTGGCATGGTAGTCTGACCTGTAGTGTAGTAGTCATAACTGAAATGTAGTCGTCTGAACTGTAGTGTAGTAGCCTGAACTGTAGTATAGTCTGAACTGTAGTATAGTAGTCTGAACTGTAGAATACTCTGAACTGTAATATAGTAGTCTAAACTGTAGTATAGTAGTCTGAACTGTAGCATAGTAGTCTGAACTGTATTGTAGTAGTCTGAAATGGGGAATAGTAGTCTGAACTGTAGCATAGTAGTCTGAACTGTAGTATAGTAGTCTGAACTGTAGTGTAGTAGTCTGAACTGTAGTGCAGGAGTCTGAACTGTAGCATAGTAGTCTGAACTGTAGCATAGTAGTCTGAGCTGTAGTGTAGTAGTCTGAACTGTAGTATAGTCTGAACTGTAGTGCAGGAGTCTGAACTGTAGTATAGTAGTCTGAACTGTAGTATAGTAGTCTGAACTGTAGTATAGTAGTCTGAACTGTAGTATATTAGTCTGAACTGTGGTATAGTAGTCTGAACTGTAGTATAGTTTGAACGGTGGGGTAGTAGTCTGAACTGTAGTATAGCAGTTTGAACTGTTGTATAGTGGTGTGTACTGTAGTAGTCTGAACTGTAGTATAGTAGTCTGAACTATAGTATAGTAGTCTCACATGTACTGTAGTAGTCTGAACTGCAGTATCGTCTGAACTGTAGTATAGTAGTCTGAACTGTAGTATAGTAGTCTGAACTGTAGTATAGTAGTCTGTACTGTAGTAGTCTGAACTGTAGTATACTAGTCTGAACTATAGTATAGTCTGAACTGTAGTGTAGGAGTCTGTATGTAGTATAGTAGTCTGAACTGTAGTGTAGTAGTCTGAACTGTTGTGTAGTACTCTGAACTGTAGTGTAGTATTCTGAACAGTACTACAACAGTCTGAACTGTAGTAGTCTGAACAGTTGTGTAGTAGTCTAAACTGTAGTATAGTTGAACTGTGGGATAGAAGTCTGAACAGTTGTATAGTTGTCTGAACTGTAGTATAGTAGTTTGAACTGAACTTTAGTAGTCTGAACAGTAGTATAGTCTGAACTGTTGTATAGTAGTCTGAACTGTTGTGTAGTAGTCTGAACTGTAGTGTAGTATTCTGAACAGTACTATAATAGTCTGAACTGTAGTAGTCTGAACTGTAGTGTAGTAGTCTGATCTGTAGTGTAGTACTCTGAACTGTAGTTTAGTAGTCTGATCTGTAGTGTAATACTCTGAACTGTAATAGTCTGAACTGTTATGTAGTAGACTGAGCTGTGGTGTACCAGTCTAAACTGTAGTATAATAGTCTGAAATGTAGTAGTCTGAACTGTTGTGTCGTAGTCTGATCTGTAGTGTAGTAGTCTGAACTGTTGTGTAGTACTCTGAACTGTAGTGTAGTATTCTGAACAGTACTACAACAGTCTGAACTGTAGTAGTCTGAACAGTTGTGTAGTAGTCTAAACTGTAGTATAGTTGAACTGTGGGATAGAAGTCTGAACAGTTGTATAGTTGTCTGAACTGTAGTATAGTAGTTTGAACTGAACTTTAGTAGTCTGAACAGTAGTATAGTAGTCTGTACTGTAGTAGTCTGAACTGTAGGATTGTAGCGTGAACTGTAGTATGGTAGTCTGAACTGTAGTATATTAGTCTGAACAGTCATGTAGTAGTCTGAACTGTGGTATAGTAGTCTGAACTGTAGAATAGTAGTCTGAACTGTAGTATAATAGTTTGAACTGTAGTAGTCTGAACAGTGGTGTAGTATTCTGAACAGTACTATAATAGTCTGAACTCTAGTAGTCTGAACAGTTCTGTAGTAGTCTGAACTGTAGTAATCTGACCTCTAGTGTAGTAGTCTGATCTGTAGTATAATACTCTGAACTGTAATACTCTGAACTGTTATGTAGTACTCTGAGCTGTGGTGTAATAGTCTGAACTGTAGTATAATAGTCTGAACTGAAGTAGTCTGAACTGTTGTGTAGCAGTCTGAACTGTAGTAGTCTGAACTGTTGTGTAGTAGTCTGAACTGTTGTGTAGTACTCTGAACTGTAGTCTAGTAGTCTGAACTGAAGTAGTCTGAACTGTTGTGTAGCAGTCTGAACTGTAGTAGTCTGAACTGTTGTGTAGTAGTCTGAACTGTTGTGTAGTACTCTGAACTGTAGTGTAGTACTCTGACCTGTAGTATAATAGTCTGAACTGTAGTAGTCTGAACTGTTGTGTAGTAGTCTGAACTGTAGTAGTCTGACCTGTAGTGTAGTAGTCTGAACTGTTGTGTAGTACTCTGAACTGTAGTGTAGTATTCTGAACAGTACTATAATAGTCTGAAATGTAGTAGTCTGAACTGTTGTGTAGTAGTCTGAACTGTAGTGAAGTAGTCTGAACTGTTTTGTAGTACTTTGAACTGTAGTGTAGTATTCTGAACAGTACTATAATAGTCTGAACTGTAGTAGTCTGAACTGTTGTGTAGTAGTCTGAACTGTAGTATAGTTTGAACTGTGGGATAGAAGTCTGAACTGTGGTATAGTAGTCTGAACTGTAGTGTAGTTGTTTGAACTGCTGTATAGTGAACTGCACTGTAGTCTAGCAGTCTGAACAGTTGTATAGTTGTCTGAACTGTAGTATAGTAGTTTGAACTGTACTGTAGTAGTCTGAACTGTAGTATAGTAGTCTGAACTGTTGTAGTCTGTAGTGTAGTAGCGTGAACTGTAGTAGTCTGAACTGTAGTATAGTAGTCTGAACTGTAATATAGTAGTCTGAACAGTAATGTAGTAGTCTAAACTGTAGTATACTTGTCTGAACTGTAATAAAGTCTGAACTGTAGCATAGTAGTCTGAACTGTAGCGTAGTAGTCTGAACTGTAGCATAGTAGTCTGAACTGTAATGTAGTAGTCTGAACTGCAGTATAGTAGTCTGAACTGCAGTATAGTAGTCTGAAATGTAGCAAAGTAGTCTCAACTCTAGTATAGTAGTCTGAGCTGTATTGTAATAGTCTGAACTGTGGTACATTAGTCTAAACTGTATTATAGTAATCTGAACCGTATTATAGTAGTCTGAACTGAATTGTAGTAGTCTGAACTGTATTGTAGCAGTCTGACCTGTAGTATAGTTTGAACTGTGGAATAGTAGTCTGAACTGTTGTGTAGTAGTCTGAACTGTTGTGTAGTAGTCTGAACTGTAGTGTAGTCGTCTGATCTATAGTATAATACTCTGATCTGTAATACTCTGAACTGTTATGCAGTACTCTGAGCTGTGGTGTAATAGTCTGACACATGTGGAGCTATTACAGTAGTATGATAATCTCACCAATTTCAAAATAAAACCTTGTGATATTATTTATGATATCTGCAAATATGCAATAAAAAATCCTCCAACTTTTTGTGTCTAAAAAGTTTTTGTTTTCTTTAGTTTGACGTCTTTTAAAGGATCTCAGTTGTGTGAGTGTTGGTTGCTAGGATATGTTGCTGCAGTAGCTAAGAACAGTTCTGTGGTGGAGAATGGGAAGCCTGAGACAGTGAGATGACTCATTGTTTTACTCCATTTTACGTCCCTATGCTGCGGTGCCTGTTGCAGTTCGTGATTTTCTCTTCAGATCAGTGTTGTGATTGGCTGGGCCCTGTGGTGGCTCTGTCTCCCTATTGGTCCCTTTGCTCTACAAGTTCATTTCAGAGGCAGGCCCTTATCAGAGCACCCAGCACAACACAGCGCCACCATCAGTTCAGAGTCTGTCATTACGCCCTCATAGTGACCCCAAAATATGGGTGAAAATATTGATTTATTTTTTAAAAAGGGGAATCTTAGTTATTAACCAACAGTTTGTTTTTCAAGGTTCATGAGTGCCTTTCTCCACAGTCTGTTTTCAACAACAACAAAAAATAAAAATAAAATAAACTTCTGTCTAAATGTTAGATTTTTGTTGCCCTTGGCAGAAAAAGTAAAAAAAAAACAACGTTTTCTGGTATATTCTTCTCTTCAAAAGTCCCTGCAGCGTTCAGTGAGAAACCCCGTTTGTTGGTTTATTTTCTGTGGGGTTGGAGGGGAAAGGAGGAGAAGGCAGGGAGGGGGGGAGCGAAGAGAGGAAGGAACTAGTAACTAGGACAAGGGGATGAAAGGGAAGAAGAGGAGAAGGGGAGGAGGAGAGTCAGTGAAAGAGAGAGAGAAAGAGTCAGCCAGTCCTCCATCCCAGTCCAGGTGGGCTGTTACCTCTTGCCCATCTCGTTCTGTCTCAGGAACTGGATGTTGGTGCTGCTGTCAGCCAGTTCTGGGTACTGTTCCACAGGTAGAACATAATACCCGTCGTACCCCTGTACCCTCCCCGCGGTCAGCAGCTGTTGCTTCTCCCCCTCCGTCCACAGCCGACTCCCCTCCTTCCCATCCTTGGCCCTCTGCTGCTCCCTCAGCCAGGCCCCAGCCAGGGCCCTCTGCCGGGCTAGTTCCAGCAGCCTCACCCTCTCCTCGTCCACCACGTCCAGCGCTAGCCCATACCGCACGCTGAGGGCTAATGACGGCACCGCAAACTCCACTGTGGCGCCACGCCGTGACCTCCCGCTCACAGTCACGTTGATCCCACTCTCCAGCGCCTTGCGTCCACTGGTCAGCCCCAGCACCAGTAGATCACTATCGGCTGAACCGACTTTAACGAAATAGTGACAGTCACATCCATCCTGCGTGTAGTGCGTTCCGTCCAGGTAGATGGCGCCGTTGAGGACCAGGGACACCTTTCGGCTGTCGTCGGTTGCCATGGAGCTAACTGCCGCCACCACACGTCCTTCCTTCAGCGCTAGCATCACTCCCCGGCCGATGATGGGTGTTGATGTGCCGAACCAGTGTCCGGGCTTTTCGCGGTGGTTGCGGGGGTCCTTGTTAAGGAGCCGTCCCTCCAGGGCCATGAAGGCCTGGTTGTGGCGCTCCGCTGCCTGCTGCACCCCCGTTATCAGCTACAGGAGAGACAGGGGTAGGAAAGAGATTAAAGGTTACTGGTCAACCAGAAGAATGCAGACGAGGATACACTTATACTGTCTGGTTTACAGGTATTCTCATCTATGTCCAGATTTCACTGTAATCATTGAAGGTTCATATTACTGATTCTGTATTCAATGTCACATCTAATTGGCATCCGACTCTGAGAGAAAGAGAGAGGACCGTTTATCTATAATTACAGGCCATATTTGGCTCAATATAATCAATATAGTGCAATGGAGCTGTAGGCTGTCCCAGGCCTTCTCACCTGTCCATTCTCACAGTCCTGGCTGGCCTGCAGCTCATAGGGAGGCTCTACGAAGTAGAGGGTGTGACGGGGGAACCCTGGAATGATGTTACTGAGCTGGAAACCAAACATCACCAGCCAACTCTTCACGTCTGGGGAGCAAAGACAACAGAATGAAGGAAAATGAAAAATAAAGAAAGAGAACTACACATTGACAATGATAACACAACACCCCCCCACTCAGCTCTCTCTCCTTTACCTTCAGTAACAATAATGCATGGGTTTTATAATGCGCTTTTCAAGGATCCAAAGACGCTCTCTCTACCTGTGACATAGTTCTTAATGTCCAACACGTCGCTGAGGGGGTTATTGTTCTTGAACATATACAGGTTGAAGGGTGCAGGGTCCTTGCCAATCTTGGACCAGCTGGCATAGTCTGGCGAGGTCCAGCGGCCTGCCAGGACATCATAGTCCCTCTGGGTGAAGTGGACCAGCTTGGTCAGGGTGTCATAGAGACCACCATGGAACCCAACCACCAGCTGGAACTCTGGGTTAGAGTCCAGGTACACCTCCCCGTACGCTGTGTACTGCACCTGGAGGTCACAACAAACACAGACGCATGTTTCACTTCAATTCACTAAAACTTTATCCCCACTGGGGCAATTAGGAAAGACAAAGTTGGCTTATTTGTCAGTTTTTGTGTTTTTTTTTGAATAATCAAATTGACCTCAGGAAATCAAGTACTATCTTGGCTTATCTTAACATGCGGATAATGGGCGTTGAGATATTTAACAATCATTAATAGTATTATTATTACTGTCATCATGATTACCTGTTTGATCATCTGTCCGTTGCTGCTGAAGACAGCCAGTGGTGTTCCTGTGTTGTCTGAGGCGATGTAATACTCCTCTCCACTACTCACCTCCATAGCAAACAGATGACCCTGAAGTGAAGCAGTATAGGCTTTACATCACCATAACTCACAGACAGTCACATCACCTTAACTCAAAGACAGTCACATCACCATTACTCACAGTCACATCACCATAACTCACAGACAGTCACATCACCTTAACTCACAGACAGTCACATCACCATTACTCACAGTCACATCACCATAACTCACACATCACCATAACTCACAGACAGTCACATCACCATAAATCAGACAGTCACTTCACAGACAGTCACATCACCATAACTCACAGTCACATCACCATAACTCACAGACAGTCACATCACCATAACTCACAGATAGTCACATCACCATAACTCACAGTCACATCACCATAACTCACACATCACCATAACTCACAGACAGTCACATCACCATAACTCACAGTCACATCACCATAACTCAGACAGTCACTTCACAGACAGTCACATCACCATAACTCACAGTCACATCACCATAACTCACAGACAGTCACATCACCATAACTCACAGTCACATCACCATAACTCACAGACAGTCACATCACCATAACTCACAGACAGTCACATCACCTTAACTCACAGACAGTCACATCACCATAACTCACAGACAGTCACATCACCATAACTCACAGACAGTCACATCACCATAACTCACAGACAGTCACATCACCATAACTCACAGTCACATCACCATAACTCAGACAGTCACTTCACAGACAGTCACATCACCATTACTCACAGTCACATCACCATAACGCACAGACAGTCACATCACCATAACTCACAGACAGTCACATCACCATAACTCACAGTCACATCACCATAACTCAGACAGTCACTTCACAGACAGTCACATCACCATAACTCACAGACAGTCACATCACCATAACTCACAGTCACATCACCATAACTCAGACAGTCACTTCACAGACAGTCACATCACCATAACTCACAGTCACATCACCATAATTTACAGACAGTCATGTCACCATAACGCACAGACAGTCACATCACCATAACTGGGTGATAATAGAGGTTATGAGATTAAAGTAATGATAGTATCCGTGAGTCAGTTAGGCTATATCACAACAAGTTAAATAATGATAGTATCCCTGAGTCAGTTAGGCTATATCACAATAAGTTAAATAATGTTAGTATCCCTGAGTCAGTTAGGCTATATCACAACAAGTTAAGTAATGATAGTATCCCTGACTCAGTTAGGCTATATCACAATAAGTTAAATAATGTTAGTATCCCTGAGTCAGTTAGGCTATATCACAATAAGTTAAATAATGATAGTATCCCTGAGTCAGTTAGGCTATATCACAATAAGTTAAATAATGTTAGTATCCCTGAGTCAGTTAGGCTATATCACAATAAGTTAATTAATGATAGTATCCCTGACTCAGTTAGGCTATATCACAATAAGTTAAATAATGTTAGTATCCCTGAGTCAGTTAGGCTATATCACAATAAGTTAAGTAATGATGGTATCCCTGAGTCAGTTAGGCTATATCACAATAAGTTAAATAATGATAGTATCCCTGACTCAGTTAGGCTATATCACAACAAGTTAAATAATGATAGTATCTCTGACTCAGTTAGGCTATATCACAATAAGTTAAATAATGATAGTATCCGTGAGTCAGTTAGGCTATATCACAATAAGTTAAATAATGATAGTATCCCTGACTCAGTTAGGCTATATCACAATAAGTTAAATAATGATAGTATCTCTGACTCAGTTAGGCTATATCACAATAAGTTACTCTGTAATGATAGCATCACAACAACTTGGTTATATGACAACCACAACAACTTGGTTATATGACAATGATAACAAGGTCATGTTGATGGCCTGTTGATGAACACATGTTTCTCTAATAATCTGGTAGCCTACCTGCAAGTCATAGTACAGTGAAGTGATATCTGAGCTGGAGTGGTTGAATATATGTGTGACTCTTGCCGGGTGGTTCAGATCAGCGTAGAAGAACTGGAGGTGTTGTCCCAGGCTGGTCCTAGTGGACACTCTCCTGCCCAGTCCGTCATAGCGGTACTGGACACTCCAGCCTCCCGGTAGCTTGTTATATGCTCTAAGGAGCTGGCCCTTGGAGTTGTAGTCAAAGACATCCGAGCCTCGCTGGCTCAGGAAGCCGTCCTCATCCAGACGGTACTGAACGTCACCCAGGCGTGTGATCCGGTCTCGGAGGTCATAGCGGAGCGGCGTGAGGCGGGCACTGTTCCCAGGGTTGAGGAGGTGCAGGTTACCGTTCAGGTCGTAGCTGTAGCGCCACGTGGACCAGTCGTTCACCTGGAGGCATAGAGAATGAAAATAACTTTGACACAGCTGAAGTCATCTCTTTAATAGCAAACCTGAAGTCATCTCTTTAATAGCAAACCTGAAGTCATCTCTTTAATAGCAAACCTGAAGTCATCTCATTAATAGCAAACCTGAAGTCATCTCTTTAATAGCAAACCTGAAGTCATCTCTTTAATAGCAAACCTGAAGTCATCTCTTTAATAGCAAACCTGAAGTCATCTCTTTAATAGCAAACCTGAAGTAATCTCTTTAATAGCAAACCTGAAGTCATCTCATTAATAGCAAACCTGAAGTCATCTCTTTAATAGCAAACCTGAAGTCATCTCTTTAATAGCAAACCTGAAGTCATCTCTTTATTTTTTTTGTATTTTCTATAAAAAAAATGTATACCCCTTTTTCTCCCCAATTTCGTGGTATCCAATTGGTAGTTACAGTCTTGTCCCATCGCGGCAACTCCCGTACGGACTCAGGAGAGGCGAAGGTCGAGAGCCGTGCGTCCTTCGAAACACAAACCCAGCCAAGCCACACTGCTTCTTGACACAATGGCCACTTAACCCGGAAGCCAGCCGCACCAATGTGTCGGAGGAATCACCGTACACCTGGCGACCGTGTCAGTGTGCATTGCGCCCGGCCCGTCATAGGAGTCACTAGTGCGCGATGGGACAAGAACGTCCCTGCCTGCTAAACCCTCCCCTAACCCAGATGACGCTGGGCCAATTATTCGCTGCCCAATGGGTCTCTCAGTCGCGGGATCTCTAGTGGCACAGCTAACACTGCAATGCAGTGCCTTAAACCAATGCGTCACTCGGGAGGCCGAAGTCATCTCTTTAAAACCAAACCTGAAGTCATCTCTTTAAAACCAAACCTGATGTCATCTCTTTAATACCAAAGGTGAGTAGACGAATCAACGGCCTATGCTCCTTGTAGGAACTAAGGGCTTTGTCGTGACCATCTGAAGGATCAGGTTACAGTGGGTCCTCTCTACAGCGTGCTCTCTCTCGTAGAGGGGGAGAGTGGGAAGTCGGCTGTTTTATGACGGTTGTAAATACAGAAACTCCTTTCCCCACTCTGCCAAGATGAAAGTTGAGAATACCTTTGTTACTACAGAGAAAGCAGTACGGTAACCTCAAAAGGTTTTCTAATGTAACAATATTTCTGTATTCCAACCATTTGGAATGGTTTGTGGGTATTTAAACAATAATCATGTCCAACCTTTACTGTGTGGTGATATCATTAAAGATGTTATAACGGAAACATTGTAGCTTTAAGAGCTTTCACAATGTATATATCAGATGTACATCTACATGTTGTGGAACGTATATAATTAAATATGAAACTATTTGTGAGAAGATGTAATGTGATGTTGGCCTTCTAAATGAGATACTTGTTTAAATATGAAGTTTTAACTAGTCAGTGGCCACACCCCGTGAGTACAGACATTTACATCTGCGTCAAGGAAATTCCCCCTTTTCTACTCTGGTATATCCACTTCCAACAAAATGTACATTAGACCAGAAAATATGGAGCTGTCACTAGATGTTGAAATGGTTGGCAATTTAAACTAGGGTCAAGATAACGCCGGGATGAGGTCCCCACGTTGGAAGGGCTATCACTCTAGAGACCAAAACATGCCAGGTAAAGCTGGTGTGTGAAGTGGTTTAAACTACAACTTTACCAAAGGACAAGATCAGAAAACACAAAGCAGTAGCTACATGTTGAGATGGTTGGCAATTCCACAAGAGTCAAAAACGCAGGGATGAGGTCCCCACATTGAAATGGCTAATAAATCTACAAACGTACGAACAATTATTCAGGCTGCAGCTGTTTAAATACTTTAGTCTGGTAACCGGATCCGTTCTAAGAACATTTCCGAATGGTACTCTGAAGTACCCATTATAACAACTACAACCACGAAAAAGACCCTTGGGACTCCTGGGGAACGCACCCCTTTCCTTTATCTACCAAGCCATCATATCGGCTTAGCCCACTAGGGACTTTTCTATCATGTCAGTAACCAATGTATGACCTATTTGTGTGTGTGTTTATGTAATTCTGTGATTGATTAAGTTTAAGTAAATAAATAATTAAGCCAATTTGTATATCGCTGATTCATGATCTGGGCTAGGGTTTGCGACATTCAGAATATGACTGATGAGGTAATAATACATTAATAAGTGACTGTAATTGATAAGATATGAAAATATCTGAAGAGTTATATTTTGGAAATTCACACTCTATAAACATATTTTTTCCGTGGTGCCCCAACTTCCTAGTTAATTAAAGTTACATGATTAGTTTAATCGCGTAATTAAATTACACACAGATAATTGATTTGATAATATACAGTCTTCACATTTAATGATAGTCAACGCTAAGACAGCTTAAATCAGGTAAGTCAACGTAGGAGATTCAAAAACTGAATCGTAAAGTGAAAAGGAAAAACATTCTCTGTATTTGCAAAGAAAACCAACATTTAATCTAGCCAAATGTTTCAGGAAGGGGTCTGTAGTAATCTTCTAGGATTGTGATTTGGTGCTCAACTACTGCAGGACTAGTATCACACTGGTCACGTCAGATCTCCTACCTTCACCCCGCTGAGCTGACCGTCCCCATCATACTCATAGCGATACTGTGTTGTGTTGGCGTACGGTCCAATCTTCAGCTCTCTCTTCACCACCCGTCCCATACTGTCATACTGCACCGTCATCCAGTACATCAGGGACCTGAAGATCTCGTACTGCACCTCCTTGATGCGCCCGTGGGTGTCGAAGTGCTTGCTGAGGGTCATTACAGCCGTGGTTATGATCTGGTTGATGTCATAGTAGATCACACCAAACTTCCCAAAATGTTCCACCTGTAGCCAAGACAACAGTCAAGAGTTAAGTCAAATATTGTACAGAGGGTCTAGGTCCCACTTTAACTGGATAGTCCAGTAGAGATGATTTATGCTCAATCTATCAACTGTAACTGACATCCTGCAATGGGTTGGGTTGGGTTGTGGCAGGAGTTAGGGTTAGGGTTTGAGTTGTTGCTGGAGCTAGGGTTTAGGGTTTAGGATTGTGGCTGGAGCTGGAGCTAGGGTTAGGGTTGTGGCTGGAGCTAGGGTTAGGGTTGTGGCTGGAGCTAGGGATAGGGTTGTGGCTGGAGCTAGGGTTAGGGTTGTCGCTTGAGCTAGGGTTAGGGTTGTGGCTGGAGCTAGGGTTAGGGTTGTGGCTGGAGCTAGGGTTAGGGTTGTGGCTGGAGCTAGGGTTATGGTTGTGGCTGGAGCAAGGGTTAAGGTTGTGGCTGGAGCTAGGGTTAGGGTTGTGGCTGGTGCTAGGGTTGTGGCTGGAGCTAGGTTTGTGGCTGGAGCTGGGTTAGGATTGGGTTGTGGCTGGAGCTAGGGTTAGGGTTGTGACTGGCGCTAGGGTTGTGGCTGGAGCTAGGTTTGTGGCTGGAACTGGGTCAGGATTGGGTTGTGGCTGGAACTAGGGTTAGGGTTGTGACTGGAGCTAGGGTTAGGGTTGTGACTGGAGCTAGGGTTGTGGCTGGAGATAGGGTTAGGGTTGTGGCTGGAGCTAGGGTTAGGGTTGTGGCTGGAGCTAGGGTTGTGGCTGGAGCTAGGGTTAGGGTTGTGGCTGGCACTAGGGTTAGGGTTTGGGTTGTGGCTAGAGCTAGTGTTGTGGCTGGAGCTAGGGTTAGGGTTAGGGTTGTGGCTGGAGCTAGGGTTAGGGTTAGGGTTGTGGCTGGAGCTAGGGTTTGTGTTTTGGTTGTGGCTGGAGCTAGGGTTAGGGTTAGGGTGGTGGCTGGAGCTAGGGTTAGGGTTTGGGTTGTGGCTGGAGCTAGGGTTTAGGGTTGTGGCTGGAGCTAGAGTTAGGGTTGTGGCTGGAGCTAGGGTTAGCGTTTGGGTAGTGGCTGGAGCTAGGTTTAGGGTTGTGGCTGGAGCTAGGGTTAGGGTTTGGGTTGTGGCTGGAGCTAGGGTTAGGATTGTGGCTGGAGCTAGGGTTTTGGTTGTGGCTGGAGCTAGGGTTAGGGTTTGGGTTGTGGCTGGAGCTAGGGTTAGGGTTGTGGCTGGAGCTAGGGTTAGGGTTGTGGCTGGAGCTAGGGTTAGGGTTGTGGCTGGAGCTAGGGTTAGGGTTGTGGCTGGAGCTAGAGCTAGAGTTATGGCTGGAGCTAGGGTTAGGGTTTGGGTTGTGGCTGGAGCTAGGGTTAGGGTTGTGGCTGGAGCTAGGGTTGTGACTGGAGCTAGGGTTAGGGTTGTGGTCGGCGCTAGGGTTGTGACTTGAGCTAGGATTGTGGCAGAAGCTCGGGTTAGGGTTGTGGCTGGAGCTAGGGTTAGGGTTGTGGCTGGAGCTGGAGCTAGAGTTAGGGTTGTGGCTGGTGCTAGAGTTAGGGTTGTGGCTGGAGCTAGGGTTAGGATTGTGGCTGGCGCTAGGGTTAGAGTTTGGGTTGTGGCTGGAGCTAGGGTTAGGGTTGTGGCTGGCGCTAGGGTTAGGGTTAGGGTTGTAGCTGGAGCTAGGGTTAGGGTTGTTGCTGGAGATAGGGTTAGGGTTGTGGCTGGAGGTAGGGTTGTGGCTGGGGTTAGGGTTGTGGCTGGAGCTATGGTTAGGGTTGTGGCTGGAGATAGGGTTAGGGTTTGGCTGGCGCTAGGGTTTGTTTGAGCTAGATTTGTGTCTGGAGCTAGGGTTAGGGTTGTGTCTGGAGCTAGGGTTAATGTTTGGGTTGTGGCTGGAGCTAGGGTTAGGGTTTGGGTTGTGTCTGGAGCTAGGGTTAGGATTGTGGCTGGCGCTAGGGTTAGGCTTTGGGTTGTGGCTTGAGCTAGGGTTAAGGTTGTGGCTGGAGCTAGGGTTAGGGTTGTGCCTGGAGCTAGGTTTAGGGTTGTGGCTGGAGCTAGGTTTAGGGTTGTGGCTGGAGCTTGGTTTAGTTTGTATTGTGGCTGGAGTTGAGGGCTAGGGTTAAGGGTTAGGGTTGAACCAGGATGGGGATATGAAGCTAGGTTTAGGGTTAGTGTTGAGGGTTGGGGTTAAAGCTAGGGTTAGGGTTGTGGTTGGAACTAGGGTTAGGGTTAGTAGTATAGTTTTCTACCCACCTTTCCAGAGATCTCATCATAGCGGTAGAGATCCACAGGCAGAGGAGTCTCACTGATGACTGGCTTCATACTAGCGATACGGAAGCTGTTGTCATGGTACGTGTAGTCAAACCTAGCATTCACCATCCCCTCCTCACTGAACCGGTAGATCTGCTTATCGATCAACGGACCCATCTTACGGTAACGTATTGTACAGGAGAACCCGCCACTCTGTAAGTTCACCATCTTCAGCACCCCAGCTGTCTCGTCGTAACCGAACGTCACCACGGTGCTGTCGTAGAGGATCTCAGCTAGCTTGGCCAGCTTGCCGTACTTGTAGAGGACACGTCGGCCGGTGCCGAGGTAGTGGGTGGCCTGGGGGCGGCCGTCTAAGCTGAAGTCGTGGATGATGGAGGCGTTGCTCTCTGGAGGGTTGTAGGTGTTGCGGATGTAACCGATAGAGACGTGGGTGGACATGGTGTGGCGGGCTACACTAGGCATGGTGACGGCCGTGACGCGCCCCAAGGCGTCAAACTCAAATATGTACTGTCTCTGGCTCTGCAGAAGAAGGACCATGGACTGGAGAGAGAGAAGGAGGGAGAGAGGAGGGAGAGGGAACATAAGTCATTATCATCACCAATAGCATCATTTTATGCACTTTTCACTTCTCTCAACCAGCCTGTTTTTACTATCCCTGCTACAGGTGCTATGATGTCCTCACCCTATCCAGGTGGCTGTAGCTCCACACAGATGATAACAACAGTACCAGTACCAGCCATGGTAACAGACAATGCTATGTCCTCACCCTATCCAGGTGGCTGTAGCTCCACACAGATGATAACAACAGTACCAGTACCAGTAAAAGTACCAGACAGTGCTTTGTCCTCACCTTATCCAGGTAACTATAGCTCCACACCTTGCCATCTATGAATGACCGTGACAGAATACGTCCCTGAGGGTCAAACTCTGTCCTCTCGCTCATACTGCCCCTCTGCAGCCCCACCAGCTGACCCGTGGTCGAGTATGACACATTCACCACTGCCAGGCTGCTGCTAGGCAACCACATGGCGGGACGGCCCTGCGCATCGTACATGATGCGGAGCGTGAACTTGCGGTGGTCGTCGTAGATCTTCTCTGTCCGAGTGTTGCGGTCGAAGTCGATGGAGAGAAGGTTACGACCATGTGCCTGGAGGAAGATAGAGAGTGATGTAAGGAAAGCCCCCATGAAATGGACAAAAATGAATGGCAACATATTGCCATTGGACGAAACATATACATGATCGCAAATACCACTGAAATGCACCACAGTTCATTCAAAGATTATGGCAAATGCCATATGGCAAATGCCAAGTGTCATACAGCAAATATCCCAAAGAGGTCGAGCACGCTCCACTGTAAATTTTCATATTGCAAATGAACATAAAGTCAAGACCCAAGGGTCAAATTTTTTAAATGTAATAATATTTTCAAAAATACAACTTCTTCTAAAAAAGTCCTTTCTGGACCGTTTTTTGAAATCTTTTCAATTTTATTTGTCAATAATACATATATAACAACCATATGAACATACCATTGTGTTATTTTATTGAGTTGTCCATAAGGCATATGTTTTGTCCATTTGCAATATACTATCATAGGAAGTCAAAAGTCAGTGAACCATGGCCAAATGGCATAAGAAATGTCCAAATGCCATATATAAGTATTGAAAGTGCCAAATCAGGATGTTATGTCCATTTGCCATATATAATCATAGGAAGTCGGTTTCCGAACACAAAAGTCAGTGAACCATGTCCAAATGGCATTTATACTGACCAATGATGGTAAATCCCTCATTGAAAACCTTAGAAATGTACTGTCCATTTGCAATGTGTTACAATGGACATTTACCATCACGAATTTCACATGCTCTAATATACTGCAGAAATGCCCAATTGACTGGCCTGTTGAGCTTGGGATGGTCGAGCAGTGATAGTTGGTCCTCTCCATCGCTCATTGGTGCTTTGAGAGAGATTTGGGACTGTCATTTTTTAAAGATTTTTTGAAAAACATCCAAAATGACCAGGGGCACCCCCTATTGGATGGTCATGGGTGGGGGGTGCCCCCTACCCAGCCGTGGACCCCTTGCACCTCCCTAAAGGCATTATAAACCATTTCAAAAATGTGCTCCTGGTAACCCGTTCCAATCACCAGGTGCACGGCTGTCCATTTGCAATGTCTTACAATGGGCATTTACCATCACGAATTTGACATGCTCTAATATACTGCAGAAATGCCCAATTGACTGGCCCGTTGAACTCGGGATGGCCGGGCAGTGATAGTGGTTCCTCTCCATCGCTCATTGTGTTGATTTCATCATGTCCATTTGGTGATGGTTTATCACTGTTTAAACTTATTGCAAATGTACTGTCCATTTGCAATGTGTTTCAATGGGCATTTACCATCACGAATTTGACATGCTCTAAAATACTGCAGAAATGCCCAACTGACTGGCCCGTTGAACTCGGGATAGCTCGGCAGTGATAGTGGTTCCTCTCCATCGCTCATTGTGTCACTCCATCCTTACTGTGTGTGTGTGTGTGTGTGTGTGTGTGTGTGTGTGTGTGTGTGTGTGTGTGTGTGTGTGTGTGTGTGAGTTTTCTTAGACATCTGATGGGAGAAATGACTGATTTACAGTTCATGAGGGTTGCATAATCACACATATGAAGTTTTGGAAAGATGTGACCTTTTAAACCCTTCGAAAAAGCCCTTATGACTCCAATTTAAGGCACTTCTGTCTGGCACAGGAAGCAGAAAGTATACACATATCTTCCTTGGGGTAGGCTTTTACAGAATCCTGAGTTTTAAGTCTTTACGTTAAGAACTGCCTGATTTACAGAGGGTTGAATGCACAAACTTTTTCACAAACTGCAGGTTGGGTATATCAAAACACTTTTAGGATGATTTTAACCACTTTCGGTTGCTCCAGAAAGCTTAGAATCAACACAGGTAGTCGTCATAGTGGCCTGATGGATTGTCATCGAAGACAGTTTGATATGTCATTCATTACCCACATAGGCTTCAGGTTGAAGTTAGGGGAGCAGGCAATGTATTCCTATGGGGAGAGATGTAATTGCAAACTGTTAGACTTGCAAACTGTGTGGCAAAGCGGTGGCATTCACGAGATGTTAATCTATAATTCTTTGAATGACAATATTACATTTTAACAATGTTTTCGAATAGTAATTTTGTAAATTGTAGCGCTGATTCACCGGAAGCATTTGAGGGAAAAGATTTTCTGAACGTCACGCGCCAATGTAAAATGCTGTTTTTATATATAAATATGAACTTTATCGAACACAAAATGCATGTATTGTGTAACATGATGTCCTAGGAGTGTCATCTGATGAAGATTGTCAAAGGTTAGTGCTGCATTTAGCTGTGTTTTGGGTATTTGTGATGCATCTAGTTGCTTTGAAAATGGCTGTGTGATTATTTCTGGCTGGTTACTTTCCTAACATAATCTAAGGTTTTGCTTTTGCTGTAAAGCCTTTTTGAAATCGGACAACGTGGTTCGATTCAGGAGAGGTGTATCTATAAAACCGTGTAAAATAGTCATATGTTTGAGAAATTGAAGTTATAGCATTTATGAGGTTTTGTATGTCGCGCGACGCGATTCCACTGGCTGTTGACTAGGGTGGGACCTTGCCCAGACAGGTTAACGTGAAGCGATCAAATTAGCGCTCTATGACCGTTTTTGACCTTAAATCCCAGAAACTGGGCCTTAACTCAAAAAGCGTTGAGGCCTCGACGCCATCTTGTTTCTGGGCTAACAGCCCATTTGGCCAAACCTGTGCTCACGGAGTTTCGTCTTTGAAGTCTTTTCCATTTAGGAGAAATGGCCATGTCACTTTGGTGATGTTTTATCCATTTGCAATAAGCAGCCACTCGCCATCTGGTGGAATTTGCCCGAACAGCAGAAAAATTACAAGAATTAAAAAAATAGAATAAAACGGAAACCAAATTCATTCGATGACTTCCTGGAAGATCTGGCCCTGGGGCACAGACCGAGGCCGTCGGCCTATTTTAAAAACATTCACGGACGTCTAGTAAGGGACCGTACATTTGCAATATGGAGATCCTCATCAATCATACAACAAATGCTGAAGAGTGTAATCTCTGTAGCCAGAGTCAATGATGTAATCTCTGTAGCCAGTCAGTGATGTCATCTCTGTAGGCAGGTTCAGTGATGTCATCTCTGTAGCCAGAGTCAGTGATGTCATCTCTGTAGCCAGACTCAGTGATGTCATCTCTACACACAGAGTAAGTGATGTCATCTTTACACAAAGTAAGTGATGTCATCGCTACACACAGAGAAAGTGATGTCATCTCTACACATATTGTAGAGTATGTGATGTCATCGCTAATGATTAAATAACACACAGAAAGGAAGCGAGGTCATCTCAGCTCACCCTCAGCTTCCTGCCAAACACAGTGACCTTCCCTTTGGTCTGTTCCTTGCGGAGCCGCCACTCAATGGAGTTGAGTCCGTTGTCTGTGGGTAGTGTGATGTTCCTACGGCCAATAGTAGGACTGACCGATCCGGCCAGGATGTGGGGCTCAGTGTGGAAGCTGATGCCCATCCCGTTGGCATACATCACCCGCAGGGTGCCGTTGTTACACAGCTGGTAGCTGTTCCTCACCTGGTCTGTAGGGGGCAATGGGGACAAGGAGAGAGAAGGGAGTTGTCATGTGAGTTGGCTCTTTTACTGGCGTCTTCCTGTTATGTTTACATGCTGAAAAAAGATAAAAGTTGCAGATTAAATTGAAATGGATTTTCGCTGCCCTTCACAAGCAGAACTCTTTCCTTGAACAAAAAAACTAACAATTTGTCGTATGATTTGTTTGGCAACTTGTCAGTATCATTTCTGATCAGGCAACTCCACTCTCAGAGTGACTCATAATGAAAGTAAATGTGCGTCTGGTTTATAGAACAGCTTGGTAAATGAATAATCTGTCACTCTGTAATTTCAGTTTTTTCTATCCCCCACTCAAACACTCAAAAGCCATGTTCCCTCTAAACTGTGCGCGTGCATGAGCGCAATAGCCCCGAGACTGCCGTGCAGAACAAATACTGTATCAGCCCACGGCGAGAAGAACGAGTTTGAACTTCACTCAACTTTCTAGAGTTTTGCCTGTTAGTTAACTCTATCAAGTCTCACGTAATGTAGGCCTACATTGAACACCACACATTGGCTGCTACTGTAGGCTGAATGATAGAACTGTTAAAATGTTATGGGATGCATTTTCTCCATTGTTTTTGATGGTAGGCCACTCTGGTTGGTCTACATTATGATCAAATAGCCACAATAGCCTACTTTACCACTGTTAAAACTGTAACTTAAAGCAGGTACAGCCTCAGTGTTCACAGTAAAAGCGGGCTGGAAATTGCAAAGAATTTTCACAAAATTCCTGAAATTTGGTCAGTGCTGAGAAAAATTAGAGGGAACATTGCTCTTAAACATTGAGTCGGAAGTTAATAAACACCTTAGGCAAATACATTTAAACTTAGTTTTTCACAATTCCTGACATTTAATCCTAGTAAAAATTTGCTGTCTTAGGTCAGTTAGGATCACCACTTTATTTTAAGAATGTGAAATATCAGAATAATAGTAGAGAGAATTATTTATTTCAGCTTTTATTTCTTTCATCCTATTCCCAGTGGGTCAGAAGTATACAAACACTCAATTAGTAATTGGTAGCATTGCCTTTAAATTGTTTAACTTGGGTCAAACGTTTCGGGTAGCCTTCCACAAGCTTCCCACAATAAGTTGGGTGAATTTTGGCCCATTCCTACTGACAGAGCTGGTGTAACTGAGTCAGGTTTGTTGGCCTCCTTGCTCGCACACACTTTTTCAGTTCTGCCCACACATTTTCTAAAGGATTGAGGTCAGGGCTTTGTGATGGCCACTCCAATAACTTGACATTGTTGTCCTTAAGCCATTTTGCCACAACTTTGGAAGTATGCTTGGGATCATGGTCCATTTGGAAGACCTATTGGCGACCAAGCTTTTAACTTCCTGACTGATGTCTTGAGATGTTGCTTCAATATATCCACATAATTTTCCTACCTCATGAGGACATTTATTTTGTGAAGTGCACCAGTCCCTCCTGCAGCAAAGCACCCCCACAACATGATGCTGCCACCCCCGTGCTTCACAGTTGGGATGGTGTTCTTTGGCTTGCAAGCCTCCCCCTTTTTCCTCCAAACATAATGATGGTCATTATGGCCAAACAGTTCTATTTTTGTTTCATCAGACCAGAGGACATTTCTCCAAAAAGTACAATCTTTGTCCACATGTGCAGTTGCAACCTGTAGTCTGGCTTTTTTATGGCGGTTTTGGAGCAGTGGATTCTTCCTTGCTGAGCGGCCTTTCAGGTTCTGTCAATATAGGACTCGTTTTACTGTGGATATAGATACTTTTGTACCTGTTTCCTCCAGCATCTTCACAAGGTCCTTTGCTGTTGTTCTGGAATTGATTTGCACTTTTCGCACCAAAGTACGTTCATCTCTAGGAGACAGAACGCATCTCCTTCCTGAGCGGTATGATGGCTGCGTGGTCCCATGGTGTTTATACTTGCGTACTATTGTTTGAACGTGGTACTTTCAGGCATTTGGAAATTGCTCCCAAGGATGAACCAGACTTGTGGAGGTTTACCATTTTGTTTCTGAGGTCTTGGCTGATTTCTTTTGATTTTCCCATGATGTCAAGCAAAGAGGCACTGAGTTTGAAGGTAGGCCTTGAAATACATCCACAGGTACACCTCCAATTGACTCAAATTATGTCAATTAGCCTATCAGAAGCTTCTAAAGCCACGACATAATTTCTGGAATTTTCCAAGCTGTTTAAAGACCCAGTCAACTTAGTGTATGTAAACGTCTGACCCACTGGAATTGTGATACAGTGAATTATAAGTGAAATAATCTGTCTGTAAACAATTTTTGGAAAAATTACTTGTGTCTTGCACAAAGTAGATGTCCTAACCGACTTGCCAAAACTATAGTTTGTTAACAAGAAATTTGTGGAGTGGTTGAAAAACGAGTTTTAATGACTCCAACCTAAGTGTATGTAAACTTCCAACCTCAACTGTATAACAAAATCAAAACAGTGTCTGATGTGGTGTAGCTTCTGGAAAGACAGTGTCTGATCTGGTGTAGCTTCTGGAAAGACAGTGTCTGATCTGGTGTAGCTTCTGGAAAGACAGTGTCTGATCTGGTGTAGCCTCTGGAAAGCGACAGGGTGATTGAGGGTCCGTTCTTCTCTATCGGAGGCACAAAGAGCAGCAGTGTGATAACATTGTTGTGATTGAAGATAAGATAACAGTGATTCTCCGCCGACGCAGAGGAAGAGCCTTTTATTTCATTTACCAAAGGCAGGGGGATCATACACACACACACACACACACACACACACACACACACACACACACACACACACACACACACACACACACACACACACACACACACACACACACACACACACACTCACGCACGCACGCAAACACACACACATACACACACACAGTGGCTTTGAGCCTCCATCACCATAAACGGCAGTAATCCATAAAGCCAATTTGTTATAAACCTCCAGGCAGCGTTTTACCAACACTTCAAACACACAGAGATGGCTTTCTGTCGACTCTGCAGTAGACTACCCTTCTCACTATCGGAAAAATCTCTTTGTAATAAAAACAGAGAGAGAGAGAGCGGTGGCGAGGAAGAGAGAGACAGAGAGAGATGGGAGCAAAGCAAGCTTTCAAAAGCAGTGTCTCAGCACAGCAGACCAGAACACTGTGCTGTAATACACCCAACATACACACGGAGACACAGAGACACACAGAGACACACAGAGACACACAGAGACACACACAGACACACACAGAGACACACACAGAGACACACACACACACTCACACACACACACACACACACACACACACACACACACACACACACACACACACACACACACACACACACACACACACACACACACACACACACACACACACACACACACACACACACACACACACACACACACACACACACACAGAGATAGAGACAGAGGCCTTAGATAACTTTTGCTGTTCCCGATAGATTAATAACTTCTTGATATCATGCCATCCATTGTACTCCATTCCATCCATTATTATGAGCCGTCCTCCCCTCAGCAGCCTCCACTGATATGTGTGTGTATGTCCCACCTTGCACCACAGTGTATGAGGCCTCCACAGAGGACAGGTTGGTGATAACGGTGACGTCATCGTCTCTGCTGGAGCTTTCTATGTCAATGTTGATGGAACGTTCTATCTCCCGGTGCAGACTGGTCACCATGCCAGTAGGATAGGTTACATTGGTCAGACGACCCCCACTGTCATACCTGGAGGAGAGATATAGAGGTTACTTCTCACTGTCATACCTGGAGGAGAGATATAGAGGTTACTTCTCACTGTCATACCTGGAGGAGAGATATAGAGGTTACTTCTCACTGTCATACCTGGAGGAGAGATATAGAGGTTACTTCTCACTGTCATACCTGGAGGAGAGAGACATATAGAGGTTACTTCTCACTGTCATACCTGGAGGAGAGATATAGAGGTTACTTCTCACTGTCATACCTGGAGGAGAGAGACATATAGAGGTTACTTCTCACTGTCATACCTGGAGGAGAGAGACATATAGAGGTTACTTCTCACTGTCATACCTGGAGGAGAGAGACATATAGAGGTTACTTCTCACTGTCATACCTGGAGGAGACATATAGAGGTTACTTCTCACTGTCATACCTGGAGGAGACATATAGAGGTTACTTCTCACTGTCATACCTGGAGAAGACATATAGAGGTTACTTCTCACTGTCATACCTGGAGGAGAGAGACATATAGAGGTTACTTCTCACTGTCATATCTGGAGGAGACATATAGAGGTTACTTCTCACTGTCATACCTGGAGGAGACATATAGAGGTTACTTCTCACTGTCATACCTGGAGGAGAGAGACATATAGAGGTTACTTCTCACTGTCATACCCGGAGGAGACATATAGAGGTTACTTCTCACTGTCATACCTGGAGGAGAGATATAGAGGTTACTTCTCACTGTCATACCTGGAGGAGACATATAGAGGTTACTTCACACTGTCATACCTGGAGGAGAGAGACATATAGAGGTTACTTCTCACTGTCATACCTGGAGGAGACAAATATAAGTTACTTCTCACTGTCCAATCTGAGAAGATGAGGACAACTAGTGACAAAATGTAGTTATTCAATCATTGCATCCACACTGCTCACACGTGTCAATGAGCGTCTGCGCAGCCAGGCGCTAAAGTAGAACTTGGTTCTATTTGTGATGCTTGATGAGCTGCAAGTCTCGCCTCTCCCATCTCCTCATTGGTTTTAGGAGCATATACCCACGTGGGTGATTGAATGATGAACTGAGGTCCACACTCCAGTCCAGTTGGTGGTGGTAATGTACCTTAAAGTTGGTTGCCAACCACCATATAAAGTCCACAGAAGAAGAAGACCAAAGGAGAGACTGCTAGAAACAAACTCGTTTTACCCTTTTATCTGTGGATTAATTGTCGGCGTATCGGACCTTGTGCATTTCAGGTAAAATTAAAACCCAATGTTTATTTCCCAGGACAAATTAGCTAGCAACAGCAAGCTAGCTAGCTAAATTGCCATGAATATTTAATGCTTTTTGACGTAGCTCCTCTCCTCTCCTCTCCTCTCACAGCTTACAGAGGAGTGCTGGGAATAGCTGGTCTCTGCAGATTTCTCTTAACATGTCAGATATCGGAACAGCAAAAAGTGTGTGTGTGTGTGTGTGTGTGTGTGTGTGCAGTGACAAAAGCAAACCACTATGGACCTCTAACATCTGTCAGTTCTGTGAGCTCTGACTGAAGCAAACTCGAGGGTGCAGTGACAGAAGTTAACTTTAGGGGGCAGCAATGGGCTGTGAACAAATCCAAGCTACAGTAGCTGTGTGCTAGGCAATGCAGCTATGAGACCCTGAGTTCCGCTGTAGTTTCCGCAATTGACAGATGCATAAAAAACCCACCCCCACATCCCACTCACTGGTAGAAGGTGGTCCATCCGGTCTCGTCAGCCTTGGTGGCCAGTAGTCCTGTACTCCCAGAGTACCCCAGTAGGGCCACCTCCTGTCCCTGGGCTGAAACACTCTTCAGCCCCCCAGCAGGGTCCAAACCCAGGGTCACCACCTGGTTCTCTGGCAGTAACACCAGCCTGAGGAGACCAGAACTCCCCGCCTGGCCCAGACCCTCCCTTCTCACCCTGACAGTGTTATTGCAGTTGTCCACCACCATGGCTAGCTCTCTGTCTGGCCCGTAGGTGAAGTTATATAACGGTTCTCCTGTGACCAGACTCACGGTCTGTAGATGTTGACCATCACCGTTGAACACGTAGAGCTCCTGTTCCCGTGGAGACGCAACTTCGTATTGTCCCATCATCGATCCCGCCCCCGAGGCTGACGGGCCGGGCCTATTGGCTCGCACGGCTCTGATGCGTATGTTGTTAAGATCGGCGATGAAAAGTGTTCCGTCGGGTGAGACGGCGAGCGAGGCGGGGCAGTTGAGGCCGGCGTCGGGCGCGTAGCCGTCGTCGCCGTAGAAACAGTTGCAGTTAACGTCATTCTTGCAGTCGCAGTCCGACGAGGTGCCGGCTAGCAGAGATATCTCGCCGTTAGTGGACACCTGAGTTAGAGAGAAGGGGAGAGAGGAAAGACAGAAGGTTTTAGAATAGAGATGGAGGAAAGAAAAGTAAAGTTTCAAGTTTTAATGTCACGTACAGTGAAATGCCTTTCTTGCAAGCTCTATACCCAACAAAGCAGTAAGGTGAAGTTACCTTTTTAATGTAAAAATAAACCTGTGTTGTCATACCTGTCTGACGCGGTTGATTTTCTTCTCGTCTGTCTCAGCGATGTAGAGAACTCCAGTGTGAGACAGGGCGATGGCTGTAGCGCTCTCCAACGCAGCGTGGATGGCAAGCTTACTCAGGCTGTAGTCTATACCTGGAACCTGACAATGCATGGGCCGCCCTGCTATAATGCTCACCTGGGGGTCAATAATGTTATGTTATTTAAGATAATAATACATATATGATAATAGCATCATGATATCGTTTATATCACAATAACCGCTTGTATCGCAAAAACTGATTACATTGTAATAACTGATTATATGGTGATAACTGATTATATGGTGATTACTGATTATATAGTAATAACTGATTATATAGTAATAACTGATTATATAGTAATAACTGATTATATAGTGAAAACGGATTATATAGTGATAACTGATTATATGGGGATAACTGATTATATAGTAATAACTGATTATATAGTAATAACTGATTATATAGTAATAACTGATTATATGGTGATAACTGATTATATGGGGATAACTGATTATATGGTGATAACTGATTATATCGTGTCGGTTGTTTATATTACGATAGTTGCTTAATCACAATAACTCCTTATATGGCGATAATTGATGTGGAACGAAGCTCACTTGGTGGTTCTCAGTGATGCGCAGGATGATGTTGTTCTCCAGGACGTACAGAGAGTTATCCATGGGGTTTACTGCCAGGTCTGTGGGCCACTCCAGACGCACCTGATAAACACAAGAACAAACAAATCCAGGGTTGATCACCAAAGAGACATAACTAATATTTTCTAAATTTTACAGGCGACAGAAAACAAAGCATTGATTGATAGCGTTCATTGCATGTAACCCAGACCAGGTTGTTTTAAACCCCACAAGTTGAAATAGACACTCGCATCTTTTTGGCTCCAACAAAATCAAGTCCCTCCCTCTCTCCCTACCTACCTGGCTGACGTCCATGCTGGCGTCACAGCTGAGTGGTCGTATTGTGGTCAGGTCGTTAGCGCCCAGTAGAGTGGAGATGATCCCGTTTTGGTCAACTTTACGGATCATAGTGGCATCCACAAAATACATCAGACCATTCTTATCCACAGCAATACCTGGAGAAACACACACACACACACACACACACACTTCCTCAGACAATTCTTATCCATAGCAATACCTGGAGACACACACACACACGCACACACTTCATCAGACCATTCTTATCCACAGCAATACCTGGAGAAACACACACACACACACACACACACACACACGTCATCAGACCATTCTTATCCACAGCAATACCTGGAGAAACACACACACACACACACACACACACACACACACACACACACACACACACACACACACACACACACACTTCATCAGACCATTCTTATCCACAGCAATACCTGGAGACACACACACACACACACACACACACACACACACACACACACACACACACACACACACACACTACATCAGACCATTCTTATCCACAGAAATACCTGGAGAAACACACACACACACAATACCTGGGAGGTGGAAGGAGGAAGTTTTACAATTTAAGTTTTAATTGGCCTTAATAAGTAAGTGGGTACAAAATAAACACATTAGGCCAATAAATGTTATTTTATAAGATACAGCAACTTGGTAATCAGTAACTTATCTAAGGTTGATGAGTTGTATTGACCTTGTAAATAATGTGTAGCATTTGTGGCAACATGGCAACATACTAACATGGCAACATACTAACATGGCAACATGGCAACATACTAACATGGCAACATGGCAACATACTAACATGGCAACATGGCAACATACTAACATGGCAACATACTAACATGACAACATGGCAACATACTAACATGGCAACATACTAACATGGCAACATGGCAACATACTAACATGGCAACATACTAACATGGCAACATACTAACATGGCAACATGGTTTGAGGCTCTTTCTTTGGCTGGCAGACAGACAGACAGACAGACAGACAGACAGACAGACAGACAGGCAGGCAGACAGACAGACAGACAGACAGACAGACAGACAGGCAGACAGACAGACACACAGGCAGACAGGCAGACAGACAGACTGACTGACTGACAGACAGACAGACAGACAGACAGACAGACAGACAGACAGACAGACAGACAGACAGACAGACAGACAGACAGGCAGGCAGACAGGCAGGCAGACAGACAGACTGATGTACAGACAGACCTTTGGTAGGAGAATAAGAGAGGGAGGCAGAGAGGATGAGAGGATGAAAGGAGAGCTGGGGGAAAGAGAGAAAGGAATAGCAGTGATGGATAGAAGCAATGCCATGGAACGGATGTAGGAGAAGAGAGGGAGAGGGGGAACAGGGTGTCTTTGAACAGAGAAGGACTAGCACACAGGGGAAGGAGGGAAAGAGAAAGAGAGAGGCCAGTGACAGAGAAGAGCTGGAGGGATAGGAAGAGACAGACAGAGAGGGAGTGAGAAAGAAAACTGACAGGGCAGGCTGATAAGTGCTGGCTAGCTTTGTATCTGTCTGGCAGGAGATGTGCACACACAACACACACACACACACACACACACACACACACACACACACACACACACACACACACACACACACACACACACACACACACACACACACACACATACACACACACACACACACACACACACACACAGACTCACACAACACACAAACACAAAACAACAGACACCACACACACAAAATACACAACACACACACTGAGGAAATGTGACAGGGTGACATCTTTGACAGTTTGGTGTCAAAGCGTTCTTCTTTTTGATGCAGGCTTCATCACATGTCATCATCCTAACTTCAGCTGTAATCTGGTTTATAACCTCCTTCTGCTTCTGCCCTGCTTTACTTTCACTACTAGACCGACAATTAGTTTCATCATCACTGTTCTGATGTAAAAAAGGAAAGATATCACTACTACTTTCACTACTAGATCATTATTATCAGCATTTCATTGGTGTAGTACAGACGTGCCTTCCTTCCTAGTTACACTTTGAAGCTCATGGGGGTACTGTCTGTGGCTTAGCCTTCAAGGTTTGGAAGATCTCTTTGTGTGTGTGTGTTCCTCTGCTCCTCACCTTTGGGGCTCATCAGTGTCGCCTCAGTAGCTTTGCCTCCGTCCCCACAGCGTTCGTCAAAGGGCAGACACTGCTCTCCCGTCCCAGCAACCACCTCTGCGCTGTCCGACAGCAGTCGCCCGCCCGTCAGCAAGCGCACACGGTAGATATGCCGTGAATTGGTATCCGAGATCAACAACGCTCCCGTTACCGGGTCAATTGCCAGGAAGTACTTATGAGTGGGGTTGTTACTGTAGGACGGCGAGAGAACAATAAAGTTATTCGAATTTGAATTAGATTGGATAAAAACAACTTAGATTAAAACAATATTTCCCAGGGGCAATTGAACAATCTTTGTGATTAAAGTAACTCTAAATTACTGCTATTTCACTTTTTAGCTTGGAATTTCTAATTTAACCGAGGAGCGAAGCATCTTACCTGTGTCTGAAATCTTTGTTCCTTCAAAGGATAAGAAGACAGAAAAAACAACACAGAAAAAATGTTAATGTCGTGTGTCTGAGGGAACAACAGAACGACAGAGAGAGTTAGCAGTGGAGCAGTGGAGGAACAACAGAACGACAGAGAGAGTTAGCAGTGGAGTGGTGAAGGGAACAGCATAGTTAAATATGGATAAAAACACCCAGGAGATATAAGAACTAGTGCAGTGTATAATTCTACTTCAATCACACTGTCCCCCGAGCCCTCCCTGCTTTCATTACAACCTCACTGATCTCATCCAACATGTTCTATATCCTACACATTATTCCTCTCCCTCCTCCCTCACTTCTCCTCCTCTTCTCCCCCTCTCCTTCCCTTTCCTCCCTCACCCCTCCTCCCACCAGTCCCACTCTCTTCCTCTCTCCTTTCCCTTTTCTCTCCCCATCTCCTCCCACCTTATCCCACTCCTCTCCTCTCCCAACCTGACTTCTCCCCCATCTTCTTCTCTCCTCCCTCCATCCATACCTCAGTTCCAGTATGCCTGTGGTATTGAGCGAGGGGTAGACCCTGCGTACGAAGTTCAGGTCTCCCACATAGAGGCTCCCGTCGATGCCTGTTGCCAGAGCTACGGGTGCCAGTAGCTTGTTGCTGTCGGCGAGGCCGTTACAGCTGGGGCAGGAGATAGAACGTCGACGGCCGTTCCCCATTACACTGCTGATCACAGGGGGCTGTTCTGACACAAACACGTTCTCACCACTACCCTTATGGAGGATACCTGGACAGGACAGAGGGAGGGAGGGAGGGAGGGAGGGAGGGAGGGAGAGAGAGAGATTAACTCATGGAGAGATTAACTCGTTCATTTTGTTTGAGATTAAACCCCACATACTATTTATTCTGCGAAATGAAATGTATGTGATGTTGAGAAAATGGTGTGTATGTGTGTTGAGATGACGATGTGTGTTTGTGTGTATGTATACTGAACAAAAATATAAACGCAACATGTAAAGTGTTGGCCTATATTTCATGAGCTGAAATAAAATCCCAGAAGATTTGGAAAAATAAGTTTTGAACGGTCATCCAACTCGGAATTCCAAGTCAGGGACTCAGGCCTCTTTCTAGAGCTCCGACCTGAAGATCACTGACGTCATTATTCAACCTTATTTTTTTCCAAATTCCCAGTTGACCATAAATACAGAGAATGCCAGACTTTGATGACAAAGTTTTATGACAAAATTTGCACAGAAGGACCGCCACACCCACCACCTTCCTGTTCAAGTGAGCACAGCACAACAAGGCGAGTCCAAACATGTCTTGTATGCTGCTGCATAAATTATGAAATATGCCAGGGAGATATATATACTGTAGCTAAGAAAGTAATACTAAGTGTATGTTGTGTAGTAACCTGTTAGCAGCCCATGTGCCTCACCCTAATAATTCGGTCCCTTTTCCCATCATGATTTAGCCTACTGTTCTGACTTGGTGGTGCAAATGTAGCCTATAGCTTTAAAAAAAAAATGTAATCATTGAATATTGTAACAGGTTCTATCTCAAGGCCACCAGACTGTTAAATAGCCATCACTAGCACATTAGAGGCTGCTGCCCTATATAATGTACATAGACTTGAAATCACTGGCCACTTTAATAATTGGAACACTAGTCACTTTAATAATGTTTACATATTTTGCATTACTCATCTCATATGTATATACTGTATTCTATACTATTCTACTGTATCTTAGTCTATGCCGCTATGACATTGCTCGTTCAACTATTGACATATTCTTAATTCCATTCCTTTACTTTATATTGTGTTTTTTGTTAGATATTACTTGTTAGATATTACTGCACTGTTGGTGCTAGAAACACAAGCATTTCGCTACACCCACAATAACATCTGCTAAACACGTGTATGTGACAAATAAAATTTGATTTGATTTGAGCTTTCATTGTCTGCTTATATGCCCCCTTTATTTATCCTATGGTTCTGACTTGGTGTACAGGGAGAACACTGTAAGAATGGCCCATGTTCTGAATTCTGTCACTGTACATTTCAAAAGTGCTGAACAAATAGTTATATTGACTACGCTCACTCATTAATGTCTTAATCAAAATGATGGATTGCCTCATCTGCTCGTCGTCCCCTGATGCCATAGTTTGTACATCTCAATTGTCAGTAGAAACCACATTAGTTTAAGCAAGTCAGCCATATCAGCTATGTTTTTTTAAAAGGCAGTAAATGAGGCTGAATTAACTGTTTTGCTGCCAGACAAGGCTCCGCTGAATGCAGGTGTAGCAGTGGTAAGGATTCACTCCATGGTGCTGAAAAGAAAGGTCAGCCATTGGGACAGCTTTATGTAGGCCCTGACAGTTCGTGGCCACCATTTGTCACCGTTAAAATGCAATTGTAACGCCCTGGCCATAGAGAGGGTTTTTTTGTTCTCTATTTTGGTTAGGCCAGGGTGTTACATGGGTGGGCGTTCTATGTTTATTTTTCTATGTTGGTTTGTTTCTTTGGTTTGACCGTGTGTGGCTCTCAATCAGGAACAGCTGTAGATCGTTGTTGCTGATTGAGAGTCATACATAGGCAGCCTGTTTTTCCTTTGGGGTTTGTGGGTGATTATTTTCTGTGTGGGTTTTTGTTAATCCTGACAGAACTGTTGGCTGTCGTTTCTTTTCATGTTTTGTTTGTAGTGTTCATTCGTTGATTAAAATACATTATGATGAACACATCCTCCACTGCACCTTGGTCTCTTTCTGACGACGGCCGTTACAGAATCACCCACCAACAACGGACCAAGCAGCGGAGGAAGGAGCAGCACCAGGAGAAGAGCATTCAGGATTCCTGGAAGTGGGAGGAATTACTGGACGGAAAAGGACCATGGGCTCAAACTGGGGAGTATCCCCGCCCGCAGTGGGAGATCGAGGCAGCGATAGCTGAGAGGCGCTGGTATGAGGCAAGGGAGCGCAACAGGCACGAGAGGCAGCCCCCAAAAATGTTTTGGGGGGCACACGGGGAGTGTGGCAGAGTCAGGTTGGAGACCTGAGCCAACCCCCTGTGCTTACCGGAAGCAGCGTGGTACTGGTCAGGCACCGTGTTATGCTAGGAAGCGCACGGTGTCTCCAGTGCGCACTCATAGCCCGGTGCGCTATAGGCCAGCCCCCCGCAAGTGCCATGCTAGAGTGGGGATCGAGCCAGGACGGATTGTGCCAGCTCAGCGCGTCTGGTCTCCGGTGCGCTGTTTCGGTCCAGGCTATCCTGCGCCGGCGCTGTGCACTGTGTCTCCGGGGCGCTGGGAGGGTTCAGTTCGCCCTATGCCTGCGCTCTGCCCGTGCCGGGCAAGAGTGGGCATTCAGCCTGGAGTATGGGTGGCAAGCCTACGCACCAGAACTCCAGTGCTCTCCCACAGCCCGGTTTATCCTGTGCCTCCTCCTCGGACCAGGCCGCCAGTGGGTCTCTCCGGCCTGGTCTATCCTGTGCCTCCTCCCAGGATCCGGCCTCCTGTGGGTCTCCCCAGCCTGGTGAGTCCTGTGCCTGCGCCCAGAGCCAGGCCTCCTGCATGTCTCCCCAGCCTGGTGAATCCTGGGCCAGAGCCGCCAGAGCCGCCCGCCAGCCCGGAGCCGCCAGAGTCGCCCGCCAGCCCGGAGCAGCCAGAGTCGCCCGCCAGCCGGGTGCAGCCGAGGTCGCCCGCCAGCCGGGCGCAGCCAGGGTCGCACGCCAGCGGGGCGCAGGCAGGGTCGCCCGCCAGTCCTCCGGCGCAGCCAGGGGCGCCACCTAAGTGGGCCAAGCCGAGAGTGGAGCGGCGTCCACATCCCGCACCAGAACCGCCGCGGTAGGAGGGCCCACCCGGACCCTCCCCTTTATAGTCAGGTTTTGCGGCCGGAGTCCGCACCTTTGGGGGAGTACTGTAACGCCCTGGCCATAGAGAGGGTTTTTTGTTCTCTATTTTGGTTAGGCCAGGGTGTTACATGGGTGGGCGTTCTATGTTTATTTTTCTATGTTGGTTTGTTTCTTTGGTTTGGCCGTGTGTGGCTCTCAATCAGGAACAGCTGTAGATCGTTGTTGCTGATTGAGAGTCGTACATAGGCAGCCTGTTTTTCCTTTGGGGTTTGTGGGTGATTATTTTCTGTATAGGTTTTTGTTAATCCTGACAGAACTGTTGGCTGTCGTTTCTTTTCATGTTTTGTTTGTAGTGTTCATTCGTTGATTAAACTCCGTTATGATGAACACATCCTCCGCTGCACCTTGGTCTCTTTCTGATGACGGCCGTTACAGCAATTAACCTGTTGGGGATAGGGGGCAGTATTTGCACGGCCGGATAAAAAACCTATCCGATTTAATCTGGTTACTACTCCTGCCCAGTAACTAGAATATGCATATAGGTTGATTTGGATAGAAAACACCCTAAAGTTTCTAAAACTGTTTGAATGGTGTCTGTGAGTATAACAGAACTAATTTGGCAGGCCAAACCTGAGAAGATTCCAAACAGGAAGCGCTCTCCCTGACTATATCTTGGCCTTCTTGATCATCTCTAACCAAAACAGGGGATCTCTGGTATAAGGTGACATTTTCTAACGCTCCCATAGGCTCTCAGAAGGCGCCAGAACAATGAATGGTGGCTTTGCAGGCCCTGGCTGAAAAACATTAGCGCATTTGGATAATGGTCGATCAGAGGACAATGAGACTGGAGGCGAGTGCACAAGCCGACACCATGTTTACTTTCTCTCTTTTTGAACGAAAACAACGACTCCCGGTCAGAATATTATCGCTTTTTTACGAGAAAAATAGCATAAAAATTGATTATAAACAGCGTTTGACATGCTTCGAAGTACGGTAATGGAATATTTTGAATTTTTTTGTCACGAAACGCGTCGGGCGCGTCACCCTTCTTTACCCTTCGGATAGTGTCTTGAACGCATGAACAAAACGCCGCTATTTGGATATAACTATGGATTATTTGGAACCAAACCAACATTTGTTATTGAAGTAGAAGTCCTGGGAGTGCATTCTGACGAAGAACAGAAAAGGTAATCTAAAATGTAATCAATCTAAAATGTAATCAAACTTTTCTAATAGTAAATCGGAGTTTGGTGAGTACCACACTTGGTGGGTGTCAAAATAGCTAGCCTAAAAGCTATTTTAAAATCGGACATAGCGAGTGCATAAAGGAGTTCTGTATCTATAATTCTTAAAATAATTGTTATGTTTTTTGTGAACGTTTATCGTGAGTAATTTAGTAAATTCACCGGAAGTGTTCGGTGGGAATGCTAGTCACATGCTAGTCACATGCTAATGTAAAAAGCTGGTTTTTGATATAAATATGAACTTGATTGAACAAAACATGCATGTATTGTATAACATAATGTCCTAGGATTGTCATCTGATGAAGATCATCAAAGGTTAGTGCTGCATTTAGCTGTGGTTTGGGTTTATGTGACATTATATGCTAGCTTGAAAAATGGGTGTCTGATTATTTCTGGCTGGGTACTCTGCTGACATAATCTAATGTTTTGCTTTCGTTGTAAAGCCTTTTTGAAATCGGACAGTGTGGTTAGATTAACGAGAGTCTTGTCTTTAAAATGGTGTAAAATAGTCATATGTTTGAGAAATTGAAGTAATAGCATTTCTAAGGTATTTGAATATCACGCCACGGGATTACACTGGCTGTTGAGTAGGTTAATGTATTGTTTAGTGTTGTGTTGTGGCCTTGGTTTTTTGAGTTTGCCCCACCAAGATTTAAATGCTAAAATCGCCACTGATTATATACCATTCTGTCAGGTAGGCTAACATTACAGTCAACATTTAATTGGGAAGGTTTTTTGGGGAGGCCTTTAGAAATATTGATGCAAACAGAGCTTGATGACTGGATTACACATCACAAATAACCTACTAACCAAGACTAAGGACCAGACATTTTCACCACCTGGTTTCATACCCATTGTTGCTTTAACTAGCATTTACTGCTAGACACAGTATCATCAGTTGAAACGTGTGTCCTACCCTCCCGGCTACTGATGTCATTCTTCTGTGAGCTGCTCCTTGCTAAAACCAGCTGAGAGCTGAACACTCCTGCTGCCTACCGATGATATTCAGCTGAAACTAGGCTGTGTGCTGCGCGCATGTCAATATATTTCACTGCTTTGAGATTGTGTAGGCTACTTTTTGCATGATTTCTCTATTGTACTACATCATTGATAAGTCGTATACCTCCACTACACTACTTTGATATGCATCAGAAGAGATTAAGAAGTGAGTATAAGCAATGCCCCCTGAACAAAAAGTGAGTATATGACTTATACCTGCGTATACCCTCCACTAGACCACTGGCCCTTTGTGTTTTACAAAATGTGCCCTCTTCTACATGACTGTACTGGTATTACGGTTGCTGTCCTTTCAGCATCATGAGCCTGTCACACACTGAAGACCTAGGTCCAATAGGTTCACACACTGAAGACCTAGGTCCAATAGGTTCACCTCTGAAGACCTAGGTCCAATAGGTTCACCACTGTACTAACCTGTCACACACAGAAGACCTATGTCCAATAGGTTCACCTCTGAATACCTAGGTCCAATAGTTTCACCTCTGAAGACCTAGGTCAAATAGGTTCACCACTGTACTAACCTGTCACACACTGAAGACCTAGGTCCAATAGTTTCACCTCTGAAGACCTAGGTCCAATAGGTTCACCTCTGAAGACCTAGGTCCAATAGTTTCACCTCTGAAGACCTAGGTCCAATAGCTTCACCTCTGAAGACCTAGGTCCAATAGCTTCACCACTGTACTAGCCTGTCACACACTGAAGGCCTACGTCCAATATGTTCACCACTTGTACTAACCTGTCACATACTGAACACCTAGGTCCAATAGTTTTACTACAGTAGTAACCTGTCACATACTGAACACCTAGGTCCAATAGGTTCACCACTGTACTAACCTGTCACACACTGAAGACCTAGATCCAATAGGTTCACTACTGTACTAACCTGTCACACACTGAAGACCTAGATCCAATAGGTTCACTACTGTACTAACCTGTCACACACTGAAGACCTAGGTCCAATAGGTTCACCACTGAAGACCGAGGCCCAATAGGTTCACTACTCTACTAACCTGTTACACACTGAATGCCTAGGTTCAATAGTTGAACTCTCAACTTTCCACCAATTTCTTTCACTCTTCCCTACTAGTGAGTTAAGGAAATTGGACAGAGTTTGAGGATATTTTTCAATTAAAGTGAATGACAGTAATGTTATGAGTAAAGTAGGAATTCCAGGTTTCAATAGGCCATAATATATTCATGTTTCAAGAAAGGAGTATATTTGGCATTTTACATTTTTTTGTGCTTTTATGTGCTGACTGAAAGAAACTGATAATTATGAGTTGTTTAGGCTATTGGCCTCGGCTGGTCTGGGTAAGAATTATGTGTCCTCACTGTCTGAGAGTGAGTCAAGACCGAGTCAAGACCGAGTAAAAATGTATCCGACACTGACACCGAGACAAGACCGAAACACCCTATGAGGTCTCGAGACTGGTCTTGAGTATTACAACACTGCCAACCGGCGTCACAACCACGGGCCACGTGTAACCACGCCAGCCCAGGACCTCCAAATCCAGCTTCACAACCACGGGCCATGTGTAACCACGCCAGCACAGGACCTCCAAATCCGGCTTCACAACCACGGGCCATGTGTAACCACGCCAGCACAGGACCTCCACATCCGGCTTCACAACCACGGGCCACGTGTAACCACACCAGCACAGGACCTCCACATCCGGCTTCACAACCACGGGCCACGTGCAACCACACCAGCCCAGGACCTCCACATCCGGCTTCACAACCACAGGCCACGTGTAACCACGCCAGCCCAGGACCTCCACATCCGGCATCACAACCACAGGACACGTGTAACCACGCCAGCCCAGGACCTCCACACCCGGCTTCTTCACCTGCGGGATCGTCTGAGACCTGCCACTTGACAGCTGATGAAACTGAGGAGTATTTCTTTCTGTAATAAAAAAAATAATTCTGATTGGCTGGGCCTGGCTCTCCAGTGAGTGGGCCTGGCTCCCAATTGGGTGGGCCTATGCCCCTGCCCAGTCATATGAAATCCATAGATTAGGCCCTAATTAATTTATTGCAATTGACTGATTTCCTTATATGAACAGTAACTCAGTAAAACCGTTGAAATTGTTGCATGTTGCGTTTATATTTGTGTTCAGTGTACATGTACAATATATTTAAACATACTGCTGCGTGTGTTGAGGATATGGTGTTTATCCAGAGACCAGCCTCCCAGATTAGAAGGGTCCAGTTCAAAGCCCTGCAGTACTACTGTCCTCTTCTCCCATTGGATCAGACTGGAACATGACTCATACTCATACCCCACCGACACTATGGAGAGAGAGCGAGGGGGAGAGAGGAGGGAGAAAGAGAGAGAGGGGGGAGAGAGGACAGGGAGGAGAGAGAGGGGGCAGAGAGGGGGAGGAGAGGGGGAGAGAGAGGGAGGAGAAAGAGAGAGAGAGAGAGAGAGAGAGGGGGAGAGGGAGGGGGAGAGAGAGGGGGAGAAAGAGAGGGGGGAGAAAGAGAGAGAGAGAGAGGTGGGGGGGGAGAAAGAGAGAGAGAGATGGGGAGAGAGTGAGAGGGGGCGAGAAAGAGAGAGAAAGAAAGAGGGGGAGAGGAGAGGGGGGAGAGAGAGGGGGGAGTGATAAAGAGAGAGAGATGGGGAGAGAGAGAAGGGGAGAGGAGAGAGAAAGAGAGAGGTGGGAGAAAGAGAGAGGGGGAGAAAGAGAGAGAGAGAGAGAGAGAGAGAGAGAGAGAGAGAGAGAGAGAGAGGTGGGGGGGAGAAAGAGAGAGGGGGATAGGAAAGGGGGAGAGAGAGGGGGAGAGAGAGATGGGAGTGATAAAGAGAGAGAGAGAGATGGGGAGAGAGCGAGAGGGGGCGAGAAAGAGAGAGAAAGAAAGAGGGGGAGAGGAGAGGGGGAGAGAGAGGGGGGAGTGATAAAGAGAGAGAGATGAGGAGAGAGAGAGGGGGAGAGGAGAGAGAAATAGAGAGGTGGGAGAAAGAGAGAGGGGGAGAAAGAGAGAGAGAGTGAGAGGGGGAGAGGAGAGGGTGGAGAAAGAGAGAGAGAGGGGAGAGGGGGAGAGAGAGGGGGGAGAAAGAGAGCGAGAGAGGGGGAGTGATAAAGAGTGAGAGAGAGAGAGAGAGAGGAGAGAGAGAGAGAGAGGGAGAAAGAGAGAGGGGGAGAGAGACAGAGAGAGAGGGGGGAGAGGAGAGGGGGGGAAAGAGAGAGAGAGGGGGAGAGGAGAGGGGGAGAGAGGGGGGGAGAAAGAGAGAGAGAGGGGGAGAGAGAGAAAGAGAGAAAGAGAGAGATAAAGAGAAAGAGTGGGAGAGAGGGGGGGCAGGGGGAGAAAGAAAGGAAAGTGGGAGTGAGAGAAAATATAGTTAATAAACAAAGTATTATGGAGACAAGCAACTCTTTAATGCTCAGGACAGACAACCAGACAGACAAACAGACAGACAGTACCAAAAGTAAAGTGAGCTGCAGTTCCATGTATAATTGTTATATTTACAGCTATAGCTACCCAAGAGCTAATCCACATACAGTTAGTATCAGTCAAATGATGGTAGCACAGCTTGTACTCTTTAGCACCCCTGTCTAGACCAGAGTAGACCTGTCCAGACCAGACCTGTCCAAACCAGACCAGACCAGACCCGACCTGTCCAGACCAGATCTGTCCAGACCAGACCTGACCTGTACAGACCAGACCTGTCCAGACCAGACCAGACCCGACCTGTCCAGACCAGATCTGTCCAGACCAGACCTGACCTGTACAGACCAGACCTGTCCAGATCTGTCCAGACCAGACCTGACCTGTCCAGATCAGACCTGTCCAAACCTGTCCAGACCAGACCAGACCTGTTCAGACCTGTCCAGACCAGACCTGTCCAGACCTGTCCAGACCAGACCAGATCTAGACAGATCTGGTCTGGTCTGGACAGGTCTGGACAGGTCTGGTCTGGACAGGTCTGAACAGGTCTGGTCTGGTCTGGACAGGTTTAGACAGGTCAGGTCTGGTCTGGAAAGGTCTGGTCTAGACAGACCTTTCCAGACCAGACCTGACCTGTCTAAACCTGTTCAGACCAGACCTGTCCAGACTAGACCTGTCCAGACCAGACCTGTCCAGACCAGACCTGTCCAGACCAGACCTGTTCAGACCTGACCTGTTCAGACCAGACCTGTTCAGACCTGACCTGTTCAGACCAGACCTGTTCAGACCTGACCTGTTCAGACCAGACCTGTCCAAACTAGACCTGTCCAGACCAGACCTGTCCAGACCAGACCTGTTCAGTCCAGACCTGTTCAGACCAGACCTGTCCAAACCAGACCTGTCCAGACCAGACCTGTTCAGACCTGACCTGTTCAGACCAGACCTGTCCAGACCTGACCTGTTCAGACCAGACCTGTCCAGACTAGACCTGTCCAGACCAGACTTGTCCAGACCAGACCCTTTCTCCTCTGACCCCACTTACACCTCGTTAAGCCCATAACCCAATTAACATCGTGGGTGTTGGGTTCACTGTCCCAACAGGCAGTTCTGTGACAGATCAATTTCTCTCCCATAATGCAACAGTGTTGAAATGTTGTCATATCACCAACGCTTGATTAGCATAAACACACATATTAGTTGAAGGCAGCTAGCTGCTGTAGGGACTGCAAATATAGGTGCATTGTCCCCTTCAAAATATATCTATTCAAAGTAAAGTAACGTTGGTTATGTAATGAATCAGCTACATTGGAGCAATAGAGTGTGTGTGGCCGGTACACTCTTGTCTGTTCTAAGAGATGACAGACTTGACACTCTAAGCCCTGGGTGGCAGTTAAACTCTCCTCTCCTCCTGTCACTCAGACGTAACCGCGGCAGCCGTAACCGTGATGAAGGGTTATTAGCTGTCAAGCAGAGTTAGCAGTTAGTGAAGTGAGTTGGGGCCTCGGCACCCTCAGAGCTATTACTGCTCACAGACAGACACACACACACGCACACACACACACACTCTGTCTATACACACTCACCGACAGCTTCCGACAGCCCGTAGACTCTCTGTCCATAGGCATCTGTTTTATCCCAAATGTAGGTGTAGGCCAGGTTCGGCGAGGCGTGGAACCACTTCTGGAAGAGATGTCCCTCCACAGCCACCATCAGATGGACTTTGAGCAGGCCCAGAGACACCACGGCTGGGGTCATGGTCACCTTCAGCAGGCTGCGGTAGCCTGACGTCCTGGAGCTCAGGTAGCACAGCTTCAGACTGGTCCCTGGAACATCTATCATCTCATGGAGCACCTGCAGAGAGGGAGAGAAGGATGAGAGGAGAGGAGAGGAGAGGACAGGAAAGAGCTTTAGACCGGTGCCTGGAACACCTATCATTTCATGGAGCACCAGGAGAGAGAGAGAGAAAAAGCTTATTCTACTTTCCCCAACGCACAAGTGGTTATCTCCACCCTGCTACCATGAAAAGACTTCCACCCTGCTACCATACAGCGGGTAAACGCAAGTATTTCCTGTGACTGTGCCTCAAAACCAAATGTTTTCCTGGGCCACCACTCCACCCTGGACTTGATCAGCCTTTATGACCAGGTCCACCTATACAAGGCAGCAATGCCCATCTTCGCCCGGACGCTAAAGGACATCACTCTCAAACGCAGCCCCAACACTTCACTAAGGAGCAACAGATCAATAGACACTGCCCAGACCAGCGAGACACACTGTTTTTGTTACATGTTTGTTTGGTCTTCGTCCCCGTGCCTTTACACGGCACGCCGTAATTTGGGCTGAATAAAAAAACCTATTACGCATTCCTGCGCCTGTCTCCCGAATCCATTTATACCAATGTGACATGAAGGCGTAAACTTGGCAGTAGAAAATCTTAACTGTATATTTGACCTCTCAGCTTCCCTATCAAATCTAAACATTTCAAACAGAAAACCGAAGAAAATGAACAACAATGACAAATGGTTTAATGAAGAATGCAAAAATCTAAGAAAGAAATTGAGAAACCTGTCCAACCAAAAACATAGAGACCTAGAAAGCCTGTGTCTATGCCTTTACTATGGTGAATCACTAAAACAATACAGAAATACACAATGGAAAAAGAAGGAACAGCACATCAGAAGTCAGCTCAATATAAGTGAAGAATCCATAGACTCTAACCACTTCTGGGAAAATTGGAAAACACTAAACAAACAACAACACAAAGAATTATCTATGCGAAATGGAGATGTATGGGTAAACCACTTTTCCAATATTTTTGGCACTATAACAAAGAACAAAGAGCAAAGCATATACATGATGAAATACAAATCTTAGAATCAACTATTAAAGACTACCAGAACCCACTACCAGAACCCAACTACAGGACAAAATAAAAACCCTCCAATCCAAAAAGGCCTGTGGTGTTGATGGTATCCTCAATGAAATGATAAAATATACAGACAACAAATTCCAGTTGGCTATACTAAAACTCTTTAACATCATTCTTAGCTCTGGCATCTTCCCCAATATTTGGAACCAAGGGCTGATCACCCCAATCCACAAAAGTGGAGACAAATTTGACACCAATAACTACCGTGGGATATGCGTCAACGGCAACCTTGGGAAAATCCTCTGCATTATCATTAACAGCAGACTTGTACATTTCCTCAGTAAAAACAATGTACTGAGCAAAAGTCAAATTGGCTTTTTAACAAATTATCGTACAACAGACCAAGTATTCAACCTGCACACCCTAATTGACAAACAAACAAACCAAAACAAAGGCAAAGTCTTCACATGCTTTGTTGATTTAAAAAAAGCCTTCGACTCAATTTGGCATGAGGGTCTTCTATACAAATTGATGGAAAGTGGTGTTGGGGGAAAAACACACAACATTATAAAATTCATGAACACAAACAACAAGTGTGTGGTTAAAATTGGCAAAAAACACATTTCTTTCTACAGGGCCGTGGGGTGAGACAGGGATGCAGCTTAAGCCCCACCCTCTTCAACATATATATCAGTGAATTGGCAAGGGCACTAGAACAGTCTGCAGCACCCGACCTCACCCTACTAGAATCTGAAGTCAAATGTTTACTATTTGCTGATGATCTGGTGCTTCTGTCACCAACCAAGGAGGACCTACAGCAGCACCTATATCTTCTGCACAGATTCTGCCAGACCTGGACCCTGACAGTAAATCTCAGTATGACCATAATAATGGTGTTCCAAAAAAGGTCCAGTTGCCAGAACCACAAATACAAATTCCATCTACACACCGTTGCCCTAGAGCACACAAAACTATACATACAGTGGTTCCTCCTTTAAAAGTTGTTATCTGGCACCGCAGGACTTAGTATTATCCTATGTCACGGCTTCATTGCTACAGACCACCACAAGAGGGAGTTTGAGCACTCATTATGCATTTGGGTCCCAAGGTTTTTATATGACCAATCATATCGAGTGGTTCTAATGACGAATTTTGACACAAGCCACCCGTGCCTGGTGGCGTTCTTCAACAAAGATGGCTGACAAAACATTACGGCTGAACCAAATGTAAGTAGTTGTAACGTCATAACGAGTCAAGTGTAACCGTGTAGGTTCCGTCCCTCTCTTCGCCCCAACCCGGGCTCGAACCAGGGACCCTTGCACACATCAACAACTGACACCCACGAAGCATCGTTACCCATCGCGCCACAAAAGCCGCGGCCCTTGCAACGCAAGGGGAAACCCTACTTCAAGTCTCAGAGCGAGTGACGTCACTGATTGAAACGCTATTAGCGCGCGCCACCGCTAACTAACTAGCCATTTCACATCGGTTACACAAGCAAAACATTTGCAATTGAGATTAATGTGTTAGTTAATGTAGAGACAAACGTTTGTGCATATTTTTTTTGTCATAAAGTTAATTTACGAAAATCGCTACTTAGCAAGTTATCTGACTAGCTAACATTAGCCAGCTAGCTAGTGTTAGGAGAATTAATTTGTAATTTGTGTTGTTTAATGTTTTAGGGACTCTTGAGAAAACCAGCAAACCAGGCTGTCGTCTTGTGAAACAGTGGATGTAAAGAATCTAGCTAGCTAAAGCATTTACTGCAAATTGAATGTACAATTGTGTAAGCTTGCCTTGCAATGCAGCTGGAGTAATATAGCTAGCTAACTATTTATTTGCTTATTGTGTAGTGGAAGATAAAAACAACTGTATGCCTTTATTGTGCCAAGGATGCAAGTCCTATGCACTATAGTTATTACCATGCATGAGATCCCCACATTGTAGCCTGTACATTGAATATATTCACTGATCATGTACTGTAGTTATTACCATGTATGAGATCCCCACATTGTAGCCTGTACATTGAATATGTTCACTGATCATGTACTGTAGTTATTACCATGTATGAGATCCCCACATTGTAGCCTGTACATTGAATATATTCACTGATCTTCCTTGGCAAATAAAGGTGCGGTTCAGGTATGAATCTCTGAGACATTCTTTTTCAGTCATATCAAACTCCATTATTTGAATGATGCTGTGTCTGCATGTATGTATTACAATTATACACTTCAACAGTGTTTACCACTCCTGCTCCTGGGACATCAATGATTACACATTGTAACTATTCAATAGACTAGAAACATGATTAATTTGTAATTCATATATACAGAAACAAAAACTATGCATATCTAACTCCCTTCATCTGCATTAATCTGAGGACACAGGATAGTATTTCAATGAGATACTTCATTTCAACCAGTGGAGAATGTGAAACGCTTTATTGAAAGAAGTTCATTATCCAGGTGTTATAAACACATAAATGCATTATAATTATGCTAATTGGCAATATTATATTATAAATACAAGTTCAATCTGTACTTCAATGCACATATTGTGTGCATTATAAAACGAGGAAGAAAGACAAGGTGTGGAGAGAGGTGTAGAAGACAGAAAGGGAAAGAGGTAAGAACAGCGACAGACAGCATATGATTAATGAATTACAGTGCTACCCTAATATTTTCTCAGTTTATCACAATCGCGGTGTCTCCTAACCAGCCTTGGGCCCCCGGTTGGCCCAAACGTTATCTTAAGAGTGGGTGAGGTGGCGTTGACGGGACTGGCTTCCTCTCTCACATCAAAACATTCCTGCAGATGAGAGACAGATGGATAGAGAGAGTGCATGATTAAGCCTTGTTTTTCATGTTCTAACACGGTCAGTCATCATAATCAGGAGGTGAAATGCAAAACTGACCTTGGATCATTAACTCTGGGACTACTACATCTCTGTCTGTATTTCAATGTAAAGTATCTCTTTAATAATACTTCCTGTTGACCCGACCAAGTAACATCTCACCTATGATCATGCTGTGCCCTCTGTATCAGCCAGTTCAGATGCGGGAGGGGTTCACCAAAACAGCTGATATAACCTAGAGGATTTAGGGAGAAGGGGGAGAGGGATGATGTGAAGGAGAGAGACTGTTATTGTGTGTGTGTGGTCTCACCTGGTGTCCACACTAAGTGGCTACAGAGTAGTTTATGCTGAAAAACAGACATTTGAGGACAAACAATAGAAGATAATGTCAATAGAAGATACTGTATGTGACACAGTCACCTATCCGAGTGTACCTGAAACATTTACATACAGTGGGCTATGTGTCTCACCACTTGGTTATTGCAAGGCTAACCCCCAGGGAAATCATGACTTGGCAGCAACAGATAGTCCAGTGAAAATGGCTGTGTTTATGTTGTGTAAATCTGAAAATTAGCAGCTGACATCTTAAGGGTTTTTAAATGAATGCATGTGAGACAGGTTCCGTGTACAACAAGACAGGCAGAGTTGGAGAAAAAGAACACAGAACAGTTTAATTACCTCTGGTTATGGACACTTTCGTCAGCAATAAAGCTTCCATGGCCTGTTCCTCGGACAGTGAACATCTGGCAATATCCAATTTGTAAGTCGCTCTGGATAAGAGCGTCTGCTAAATGACTTAAATGTAAATGTAAATCTACATTTTCGACCCATTGATCAGCTCGCTCTCTGAAAGTAAAGAAAACAGCTTATTTTTTTTAAAGATATGAAAACAATAACTAAGATATGACCGTTCAATCTAAAGCAGCAGATGTCATTTTCAGGATACGTCAATACAGCCCAGTGCTGCTTACCTGAGATGCCATCTTCGTAGGTGTCCGCTTTGACTTCCTTTGTGTCGGAAAGAAGTTGCTTTCAGAACAATTATTTTTGATTGAAAATAAAGAAGGTTTTGCTCTCGACAAAAAGACACAAATGTACCTCCATAGCATATAACAATTTGCCTGTGAATAACCACACCTTCATACAAACGGGCTACTGTATGCAGAATTCTTGACGCACAACCGAAGATGCTGCCATATCCTGCCAGCACACCCACAAGCGAGCCACTCAGGAGCAGAATGATGACACGTGGAATAGGAAAGGAATGAGATGGGAACAACAATTTGTTGCAGGTTGGGGAGGGGGGCTAATAGCTGAACAATAGACTATTCCACCTTTACTAAAGGATAGTATAATAGCCGAGCTAGGTGTGGAAAACCCCCCTCCTATCACAGACCAGGTTTGCCCTAACGACCAAGGGGTAGCTTGCTGCTCAATGTAATAAAGTAATGACTTTTCAAATACGTTTCCTTACACGTTATGTTGGCTGACAATTTGTTAGCTACGCTGTCCTTACGAACCACATAGCATATCATTACAGCAGTATGTACCGGTATGTTAGCTAGCTACGCTGTCCTTACAAACCACATAGCATATCATTACAGCAGTATGTACCGGTATGTTAGCTACGCTGTCCTTACGAACCACATAGCATATCATTACAGCAGTATGTACCGGTATGTTAGCTAGCTACCTAACGTTAGTTGGCTACTTATACATCAAACTTGCCAGTATATTAACTATAGGCTATCTAACTACCCAACGTTAATTGACTTGATTATTCCCGTCATTCTTAGCTTAGCTAAATGGAATAGTCGTTGTGCTTTCTCAATGGACATTCAGGTGCTTTTCGTAAATTCGCACTGGCTATCTATAGGCTGGACAATAGAACGAGTCAGAATTCAGCCAAGGCTGAAAAACGGCTTAAGAACGTTGGCTAAACTGGAACACTAGCGCGAGCCCATAGCAAATGAATGGAATTGAACGTTCGCAGAGCCTGTTTTGACTTTTTTTGTGATGCTTAGAATTCCATAAAAAATGTAGCCCTTTTTATTTACCACTACAATCTGTTCGTCGGACGAAACTGGAAAAAACAACTTGTGTAGAAAGTAAACATCCGCACCTCGATGGTGCTTATGTCTGCGTAATGAAAAAGTAGGGAAAAAATTACAACTTCGGACTATTTCTGGTCTAGCAATCGATGACAAATGCCTCTCCATTAGAAAACAATGGGGGTAGCTCAGCGTTCCAAGGGCAAAAAGTATTTTGGGGCTAGCATTTGATGACAACTGAGCTAGCTGCCCAGGCTTACATAATTAGAAAGAAGAGATTCTCATAATTAAAATGGCGTCTGACTTGAAAAGAATCGAAATATACACATTGCGAGATATTTGCCGAAATAGACAGACATGCCTATATTTCCCCCATAGGAAACAATGGGAAGACCGCAGAGTTCCAATATTATTTTTGTTGTTTACATTTTAACTATACTGCAAAAAAAATTAAGGGAACACTGAAATAACACATCCTAGATCTGAATGAATGAAATAATCTTATTAAATACTTTTTTCTTTACATAGTTGAATGTGCTGACAACAAAATCACACAAAAATAATCAATGGAAATCCAATTTATCAACCCATGGAGGTCTGGATTTGGAGTCACACTCTAAAGTGGAAAACCACACCACAGGCTGATCCAACTTTGATGTAATGTCCTTAAAACAAGTCAAAATGAGGCTCAGTAGTGTGTGTGGCCTCCACGTGTCTGTATGACCTCCCTACAACGCCTGGGCATGCTCCTGATGAGGTGGCGGATGGTCTCCTGAGGGATCTCCTCCCAGACCTGGACTAAAGTATCCGCCAACTCCTGGACAGTCTGTGGTGCAACGTGGCGTTGGTGGATGGAGCGAGACATGATGTCCCAGATGTGCTCAATTGTATTCAGGTCTGGGGAACGGGCGGGCCAGTCCATAGCATCAATGCCTTCCTCTTGCAGGAACTGCTGACACACTCCAGCCACATGAGGTCTAGCATTGTCTTGCATTAGGAGGAACCCAGGGCCAACCGCACCAGCATATGGTCTCACAAGGGGTCTGAGGATCTCATCTCGGTACCTAATGGCAGTCAGGCTACCTCTGGCGAGCACATGGAGGGCTGTGCGGCCCCCCAAAGAAATACCACCCCACACCATGACTGACCCACCGCCAATCTGGTCATGCTGGAGGATGTTGCAGGCAGCAGAACGTTCTCCACGGCGTCTCCAGACTCTGTCACGTCTGTCACATGTGCTCATTGTGAACCTGCTTTCATCTGTGAAGAGCACAGGGCACCAGTGGCGAATTTGCCAATCTTGGTGTTCTCTGGCAAATGCCAAACGTCCTGCACGGTGTTGGGCTGTAAGCACAACCCCCACCTGTGGACGTCAGGCCCTCATACCACCCTCATGGAGTCTGTTTCTGACCGTTTGAGCAGACACATGCACATTTGTGGCCTGCTGGAGGTCATTTTGCAGGGCTCTGGCAGTGCTCCTCCTGCTCCTCCTTGCACAAAGGCGGAGGTAGCGGTCCTGCTGCTGGGTTGTTGCCCTCCTACGGCCTCCTCCACGTCTCCTGATGTACTGGCCTGTCTCCTGATAGCGCCTCCATGCTCTGGACACTACGCTGACAGACACAGCAAACTTCTTGCCACAGCTCGCATTGATGTGCCATCCTGGGTGAGCTGCACTACCTGAGCCACTTGTGTGAGTTGTAGACTCCGTCTCATGCTACCACTAGAGTGAAAGCACCGCCAGCATTCAAAAGTGACCAAAACATCAGCCAGGAAGCATAGGAACTGAGAAGTGGTCTGTGGTCACCACCTGCAGAACCACTCCTTTATTGGGTGTGTCTTGCTAATTGCCTATAATTTCCACCTGTTGTCTATTCCATTTGCACAACAGCATGTGAAATGTATTGTCAATCAGTGTTGCTTCCTAAGTGGACAGTTTGATTTCACAGAAGTGTGATTGACTTGGAGTTACATTGTGTTGTTTAAGTGTTCCCTTTATTTTTTTGAGCAGTGTATAAAACAACGTGAGCAGGTCTTATTGCCAACAATAGCGAAGCAGGCATTGTGACTTTGAACAATAAACTGGGAATAGAACGATTGGAAGGCGAGTTGGTGCCACGGGGCTCAATAGAACTAAAGGGAGCTGGCAGGGTGAAAAATGCACTAAAATAAGGTCTGTTTTTTCGCGATTACTTCAAAACAACAGTAAGGAACTGGGAAATATGGTCATATTATGAAACTGGGCTCCACGGCGGATGCAATGAACTAGTTATCAGAAAATAACGTTGCTAAAAATTGAATGTGTCCAGCTTACTACCTACATGGATTTCAGAGCACTCTCGTCTGAGTGTACCAGAGCGCAGAATAATCACTTTACGAGTGCTCAACACCTGTTGAATATGGCCGGTGTCAGTAAACGTCGGAAGAAAAGTCTAATTAAATTGTTTCCAGCAGCACATTTACAGTCACCAACGCTCTGGTTAACAAGAAAACTGACTTAACAGCTCTGCTAGGGCGAGTAAAATGGTCAGAGTGGTCTCATTTGTGTCTGGAAGTAGCTAGCCAACGTCAGCTTGGGTGCCTGACTGCCGTTGTAAGGCCAGAACGCTCAAATCAAACCTAATCCTCGGCCCAAACGTCCAGTGTGCACTGCGTGAGTGAAACGGTCTGAATTTACAAACTGACAATGCTCTGAATTTATGAGCATCATGTTGTACAGCTCCATATTTTCTGTTCCATCCTAACGGAAACCCAGGGGTTTTTTCATATTTCATGGAGTAGAAACACCATAATATTAATCAAATTAATTAAGCAAGTACCAGTCAAAAGTTTGGACACACCTACTCATTCCAGGATTTTTCTTTATTTTTACTATTTTCTACATTGTAGAATAATAGTGAAGACATCACAACTATGAAATAACACCGGTCTCCCGCGTGCCCTGCATTCTGTAGTACCGACATGGCCTCCTCTCCCTTATGTAAGGAATTAGGCACTTTTCCATGTTTACTACAGTATGTATTGTAGACTGCACAGTAGCCTAATAAACAAATAACCACATTTTGTTAATAAAATAAAGATAAAATATACTCTTTCAAAATGCAGATGTTGATTTAGTTATGGATTATGGAATAAAAATCACTGATTTACAGAAATATTGGAACAAAGTTGTCTAATGAAGGCAAACAATTTAGAATCCTCCAATCCTGTAGGCTACTCCCGACAATCATGTTGTACAGTGCCATATTTTCCATTCCATCCTAACGGAAACCCTTAGGGTTTCATTTTTTGTTTTTCTCTGAATGGAAACACCATAATATTAATGAAATTAATTAAGCCAAATTTCTTAAAATCAATCCCATATACTATGATATTACAAAGAAGGTTTTAAATTCTCTGTTAATGCCAATATGGAATACTATCAAATGCTTCTTGAAGATGCCCTCTGGTGGTAAAACTAGCAATAACTTGCAGTAACAGAAGAAATGGCTGTGTCACGTCCTGACCAGTAAAGGGGTTATTTGTTCTTATAGTTTGTCAGGACGTGGCAAGGGGTATTTGTTTTATGTGGTTCAGGGTGTGTTTGTGTATGTGTTCATGTAGAGGGGGTATTTGGTTTCTATGGTTCGGGGTGGTTGTGTATGTAGAGGGGTATTTGATTTATGTATTCCGGGGTTTTTGGGTTATTGTTCTATGTTAGTTTATTTCTATGTTCTGTCTAGGCGTTTGTATTTCTATGTTTTGGTAATGGGGATTGGGGCCTTCAATTGGAGGCAGCTGTCTATCGTTGCCTCTGATTGAAGGTCCTATATTTAGGAGTGTGTTTGTTTTGGGAATTGTGGGAGATTGTTTCTTGTTTAGCTGTGTGCCTGACGAGACTGTCCAGTTCGTTAGTTTTTTTTGTATATGTTGTTTGTGTTTTCCTTCTTCACTAAATAAAAAGAAGATGAGTATACATTTTCCCGCTGCATTTTGGTCTACACCCTACGACACCCGTGACAGGCTGAGAATTAAATTACGTGCCACAGAATGCTGCAGCAGCACGCAAAGTGTGCCGCAGTATAACGCAACTTTTAAAGGAGGAACCACTGTATCTTGGCCTAAACATCAGCGCCACAGGTACCTTCCACAAAGCTGTGAACGATCTGAGAGACAAGGCAAGAAGGGCATTCTATGCTGTTAGGTTCTAATTTTGAGAAAATAACTCATGGACACGAGAGAATAGGGTGACCAGACGTCCCCGTTTTCCGGGGACAGTCCCCATTTTTGGTGGCCTGTCCCCGGCTGGAGCTGTCCCCGGAAATGTCTCCGTTTTTAACTGTGCGTTAAAAACAGACCACAAAGTGAAATATTTTAATTGGCAAGAAAGACCGGGCAGCAGAACCTATCCGGTTGACGTCTCAATCACGTTAGGCCAACAGAGGGGGCTGCTTGCTATAGCATTCACTCTTCTTCTACTAACTACTTGCTCGCGCTAGTTTTAGAGAAAACTGCTGTGGAAAACTTGGCCAGAAGCTAGCAAGTGTCAAGTGAATCCACAACATCACCACAAACGTATTTTCAAGCCAGGTAAGTTACAATCATTTGAGATACTATCTTGTGGTGTTATAATGTCACAATTTATTATATAGATGGATGATCTGCTCTATAAGGTTTTAAATAGGTCATGCTAGCTAACGTTAGCTATGTAGACTAAGTTAGCTAGCTACTGTTATGGTAGCTAGGTTAAAAAACATTCACATGTAAACATGCAGTGGACGGGCTATTTTGAAAATAAGATTATATTAAATGAATGCACAATTAATTATGAGAATATTTTTTGTAGATTACAATTTTAATGGTTTGGCATTATAATAAGTAGTGTGAAAATATATTTAGAAATGTTCATGGGTAACATTAGTAGTGGAGAGGAAGGCTGGAGGAAGAGTGGATAGGAAGAAGAGTGAAGGGGATAGAGGAGGAAAGGTGATTACAGAGCCTGTCAATTTATTATTCCAAACAATATTTTTGAGATAAAATACAAAAATGAGGCAAGCAATGGGAATCTGTTAATCAAAGTATTTTATTTCTTAGTATACTATTTATTAATACAGATTGGAGAGGAAGGAGAAGGAAAAATGAAGGGAGTAAAAAGAGTGAAGCAAGGAGAGTGTAGAAGAGTTAGGTGGAAAGGTGAAGAGAAGGAAGATGAGTGAAGAAAAGAGGAGAAGAAAAAGCTAAGAGAATAAGAAGAGTGACACAAGGAGAGTGAAGAAGAGCAGTCAGAGGAGGTACAATGACTCTTTCCAAGAAACGGAAATGCACTTTTTATGAAAAACGTGATGAGAGAATTTCCATTTATACGCTCAGGTCAAGACGATAGAATGGTTCACTGCACCCTTTGTAATTCCTCTCTTTCAATTGGCAGCCGGAGAAGAACGGCAGTGGTAGAACATCAGCAGACGAAAAAGCATAAATACTCTCTGATTGCCTGTGTTGGTATGACCTCTGTCACCACATTCTTCAAGAAGGTAGAGCCTTCCCAAGAAGAATATGGTTTAGCTGTGCAGGGGGCGGTCTTTGGATACCACACTATGCGACACAATCATAGTTACAGATCTATGGACTGCACAGCACAACTGACACATAAGCTTTATGAGCCAAAGTTTACATGTGCTAGGACAAAATGTGAAGACGTAGTGAGTAACGTGTTAGCACCATGGGCTAGGACAAAATGTGAAGACAGTGAGTAACGTGTTAGCACCATGGGCTAGGACAAAATGTGAAGACAGTGAGTAACGTGTTAGCACCATGGGCTAGGACAAAATGTGAAGACGTAGTGAGTAACGTGTTAGCACCATGGGCTAGGACAAAATGTGAAGACAGTGAGTAACGTGTTAGCACCATGGGCTAGGACAAAATGTGAAGACAGTGAGTAACGTGTTAGCACCATGGGCTAGGACAAAATGTGAAGACGTAGTGAGTAACATGTTAGCACCATGGGCTAGGACAAAATGTGAAGACATAGTAAGTAACGTGTTAGCACCATGGGCTAGGACAAAATGTAAAGACGTAGTGAGTAACGTGTTAGCACCATGGGCTAGGACAAAATGTGAAGACATAGTGAGTAACGTGTTAGCACCATGGGCTAGGACAAAATGTAAAGACGTAGTGAGTAACGTGTTAGCACCATGGGCTAGGACAAAATGTGAAGACATAGTGAGTAACGTGTTAGCACCATGGGCTAGGACAAAATGTGAAGACATAGTGAGTAACGTGTTAGCACCATGGGCTAGGACAAAATGTGAAGACATAGTGAGTAACGTGTTAGCACCATGGGCTAGGACAAAATGTGAAGACATAGTGAGTAACGTGTTAGCACCATGGGCTAGGACAAAATGTGAAGACATAGTGAGTAACGTGTTAGCACCATGGGCTAGGACAAAATGTAAAGACGTAGTGAGTAACGTGTTAGCACCATGGGCTAGGACAAAATGTGAAGACATAGTGAGTAACATGTTAGCACCATGGGCTAGGACAAAATGTGAAGACATAGTGAGTAACGTGTTAGCACCATGGGCTAGGACAAAATGTGAAGACGTAGTGAGTAACGTGTTAGCACCATGGGCTAGGACAAAATGTGAAGACATAGTGAGTAACGTGTTAGCACCATGGGCTAGGACAAAATGTGAAGACGTAGTGAGTAACGTGTTAGCACCATGGGCTAGGACAAAATGTGAAGACGTAGTGAGTAACGTGTTAGCACCATGGGCTAGGACAAAATGTGAAGACAGTGAGTAACGTGTTAGCACCATGGGCTAGGACAAAATGTGAAGACAGTGAGTAACGTGTTAGCACCATGGGCTAGGACAAAATGCGAAGACAGTGAGTAACGTGTTAGCACCATGGGCTAGGACAAAATGTAAAGACGTAGTGAGTAACGTGTTAGCACCATGGGCTAGGACAAAATGTGAAGACATAGTGAGTAACGTGTTAGCACCATGGGCTAGGACAAAATGTAAAGACGTAGTGAGTAATGTGTTAGCACCATGGGCTAGGACAAAATGTGAAGACATAGTGAGTAACGTGTTAGCACCATAGGCTAGTACAAAATGTGAAGACATAGTGAGTAACGTGTTAGCACCATGGGCTAGGACAAAATTTAAAGACATAGTGAGTAACATGTTAGCACCATGGGCTAGGACAAAATGTGAAGACGTAGTGAGTAACGTGTTAGCACCATGGGCTAGGACAAAATGTGAAGACAGTGAGTAACGTGTTAGCACCATGGGCTAGGACAAAATGTGAAGACAGTGAGTAACGTGTTAGCACCATGGGCTAGGACAAAATGTGAAGACATAGTGAGTAACGTGTTAGCACCATGGGCTAGGACAAAATGTGAAGACATAGTGAGTAACGTGTTAGCACCATGGGCTAGGACAAAATGCGACGCCATAGTGAGTAACATGTTAGCACCATGGGTAACTACTTTGGTAACACAGGACCTAGACTAGGTTGAATTTGTGTCCCTGTCCATTGATGCGTCCAAACATGGACCTGTAAAGCTGCTGCCAATAGTAGTCAGATATTGTAAGATATATGATGGCAGCACATCTGTGGAAACAAAACTGCTTGATTTTGTTGAATTGAAAGGAGAAACAGCAGAGGAGATTTCAGCTGAGGTTCTGGTGGTCATCCAAAAATGTAACCTGGACAACATTCTCTGCCGACAACAAATACCAACTTTGGAGGACTGAATAGGCTGGGGAGGGTCAATGTCCATACCAAAGTTAAAAATGCTCTGCAGCGGGAGGTGATTGGCTTAGGTTGTCCTGCCCACATCATTCATAACACGGCCAGAACAGCTTTGGATATGATGTTGAGTACCTGCTCACAAAGATATTTTCATATTTTCACCGTCAGAGTAGAAAGACTGAAGAGCTTTTGTGAGTTTGTTTGCCAGTAGTACCATAACATTTTAGGACACAGCAATGTTCGCTGGCTGTTAATGCTCCCTGCTCTAGAAAGGGTGCTGAAAATGTATGTGCCATTAAAATCCTTTTTACTTTCTGAAGATAAATACCCTCTTGTCCTGCGAACAATGTTCGAAGATCCACTGACTGAACTTTGGCTGGCCTTTGTCCATGGAAACCTGACGTATTCAGTGACACGATCAAGATGCTTGGAGGCCAGGACCGCTGTGCTGTGGAGTCAGCTGCAATTCTGAGAAACGTTGAGGCAAAATTGACTGCAAGACGTGATGACATCTTTATTCCAGTTTTGGTCAGAGGACTTCTGAGAGAGTTAGAGGAAAATGGAGCCATGTCTAAAGAGAGCTTTCTCAAAACATCCCAATCGTTCTTCACTATGGCTGTGAACTACTTGCAAGCATAGGGAAAGCACACAGATAATCTAAAAGATTTACATTGTCTCCTTTTAAAAAGGCAACCTCAGCGTGAAGAGATCCAGAAGGCAGCAGCCACACTGCAGGGAAAATGCCCCAATGTGACCATCAATGAGGATGCATTGTTTGACGAGGTTACTGGCCTGCAAGAGTTCCTAAAGGGGGGATCGCTTGAAGAATGGAAAACATCTGAGACACCGCTTAGTCAGAGATGGAGCACGGTGGTTACCCACTTCAAAGAGAATGACATCCTACACACTAACCTGGCTAGATTAGCATCTGTTGTCATGTGCTTACCTGGAAGTAATGCACCAGTCGAGAGAGTGTTCTCCCAAATGAATGATCTATGGACAGCAGCAAGAAATAGGTTCACTGTTCTTACCATCAAGGCCATGCTTATTGTGAAGACAAACTTCAACCTCCCCTGCCAGGAGTTCATGGAAAAGCTGGCCAAAGACAGAGCAATCCTGAAGTAAATACATTCTTCTGAGAAATATACAGATTAGGTTGGTACAAGTATATTATGTAGTTACCAACCTCATCAGCATCTTATTTCTTTATTATGTTGTTAAGTATTTCACATATACTATTGTCTCTGTTTTTTCAATTTTGCTCATGTTCTCTTCTGCTCTTATTCTACCAGGACCACTGAATGGCTATTCAGATCGGACAGTTCTGTCTTGTCTGTAGTGTTTCTGTAATATAGTTGTTTTCTCTGTCTATCACAGTGTGCCTGTTAGACTAAATACATGAAACCGGAATTGTCCCCTTTTTTTATATCATAGATAATAACATTGGATATTTTAATGATATATTGACCGCTGAACTGGAAATGTCCCCGGTTTTCATTTCAGAAATCTGGTCACCTTACTAGAGAAGCTTAACCAAGTTTAATTCTTCCCAACGGGTCGATACAGCTGTAAATCAGACACAGACATGGCTTCCCCCATGCTGGTGGAGTCTCCTCCTTATCGCTAAACATTGCATCATTCTTGCTAAGCAGGGAACTAAGTGATATGAGCCTTCAACGGTTCCTCCCCTTATCAGTTGTCACATGCGATTGTTTTCCCTGCACTCAGCCCCTCCCAAACTTCATTATGGCATCCCTCATGTCTCTTTTGTAACTGATGTTCCTATACTTCTGAGTATAACAATGTTCCAAGTTTAAAACCTGTTGGGGCTAGGGGGCAGTATTGAGACATTTTGAAAAAAACATGTGCCCATTTTTAACTGCCACCTACACCAACTCAGAAGCTAGGATATGCATATTATTAACACATTCGGATAGAAAACACTCTGAATTTTCTAAAACAGTTTGAATGGTGTCTGTAAGTATAACAAAACTCATATTGCAGGCAAAAACCTGTGAAAAATAGATTTTAAAAAAATGTGAATTTTGTGGCTGTACTATTTAGGGTCATTGTTTAATAGATACCACAGTGAGAAAGGATTCATTTCGCAACTCCTACGGCTTCCACTAGATGTCAACGATCTTTATAAAGTTGTTTGAAGCGTCTATGATTAACAGAGATTGAATTAGAATGCAGGGAAGTTGACATGTCATCACTTCATTTTTCGCGCCTGATCATTTTTTTCATAAACGTTTTTCTAGACACAGGAGAGGTCGTGTGAACTATATTACTGATGTTTCACGTTAAAAATGGACCAAAAGACTGATGCTAAACAACGTTTGACATGTTTGAACGAACGTAAATAGATTATTTACTAGTTTTTTTTTAGCTTTTCGGCGTGACTTTACACCCCCGCCCTACGTTTTGTGGGAGCCTACTGAACGCTAACTACTTGGTGTTATTTGGACATAAATTATGAACTTTGTCAAAAGAAACCACATTTGTGCTGGACCTGGGATTCCTGGAAGTGCCTTCTGATGGAGATAATCAAAGGTAAGGGGATATTTACAATGTTATTATCGATTAGGTGCTGCTAACCTGTATAGCCTAGCCTATTGTTCTTAGCATAGTACCCCGTTTATTGCAAAATGTGATTTCCCAGTAAAGTTATTTTGAGATCTGGCCATTCGGTAGCAATTACGAGATGATAATATATTATTCTTTGAATGAGAATATTATAATTTAACAATGTTTTCGAATAGTAATTCTGTAATTTGTAACGCTGAATTCACTGGGAGCATTTGAGGCGAAAAAAATTCTGAATTTCACCGCGACTGTAAATGCTGTTTTTGGATATAAATATGAACTTGATGGAACTAAAAATGCATGTATTGTATAACATAATGTCCTAGGAGTGTCATCTGATGCAGATTGTCAAAGGTAAGTGCATAATTCTAGCTGGTTTTCTGTCTCTGTTGATGCCCTTCTTTGAATTGACTAAACATTACACACAGCTATTGTCAATGTACTCTCCTAACATAACCTAACTTTATGCATTCTCCGTAAAGCCTCTTTGAAAATCGGACAATGTGGTTAGATTTAGGAGAGGTGTATCTTTCAAATGGAGGAAAATAGTTGATTGTTTGAGTATTTGAAATGATTAGACTCTTGCAGTTTTGAATTCCCCGCCATGGTCACTTGACAATGAATCCCATTACCGGGCAGGGATCCCCCGAATCCAACAATGCCATAAAAAGGAAGATAAAATTTGACATACCAATTAGGATCTGGCTAAAAATACTTGAATCAGTTATAGAACCCATTTCCCTTTATGGTTGTGAGGTCTGAGGTCCGCTCACCAACCAAGAATTCACAAAATCTGACAAATACCAAATTGAGACTCTGCATGCAGAATTCTGAAAAATATCCTCCGTGTACAACGTAAAATACCAAATAATGCATGCAGAGTAGAATTAGACCGATAACCGCTAATTATTAAAATCCAGAAAAAATTCTACAACCACCAAAAAGGAAGCGATTCCCAAACCTTCCATAACAAAGCCATCACATACAGAGAGATGAACCTGGAGAAGAGCTCCCTAAGCAAGCTGGTCCTAGGTCTCTGACCACAGAATACCTGACCACTGTGACTGACCCAGACTTAAGGAAAGCTTTGACTATGTACAGACTCAGTGAGCATAGCCTTGCTGTTGAGAAAGGCCACCGTAGGCAGACCTGGCTCTCAAGAGAAGACAGGCTATGTGCACACTGCCCACAAAATGAGGTGGAAACTGAGCTGCACTTCCTAACCTCCTGCCAAATGTATGACCATATTAGAGACACATATTTCCCTCAGATTACACAGATCCACAAAGAATTTGAAAACAAACACGATTTTGATAAACTCCCATATCTACTGGGTGAAATACCACAGTGTGCCATCACAGCAGCAAGATTTGTGACCTGTTGTCACAAGAAAAGGGCAACCAGTGGACAACAAACACCATTGTAAATACAACCCATATTTATGTTTATTTATTTTCCATTTTGTAATTTAACCATTTGCACATAATATGACATTTGTAATGTCTTTATTATTTTGGAACTTCTGTGAGTGTAATGTTTACTATTATTTTTTTGTTTATTTCACTTTTGTATATTATCTACTTCACTTGCTTTGCCAATGTTAACATATGTTTCCTATGCCAATAAAGCCCCTTGAATTGAATTGAGAGCTTCAGACTGGTGCCTGGAACATATATAATCTCATGGAGCACCTGCAGAGAGGGAGAGAAGGATGAGAGGAGAGGACAGGAAAGAGCTTTAGACTGGTGCCTGGAACATCTACCATCTCATGGATCACCAGGAGAGAGAGAGAGAGATAGAGCTTCAGACTGGTGCCTGGAACATCTACCATCTCATGGATCACCAGGAGAGAGAGAGAGATAGAGCTTCAGACTGGTGCCTGAAACATCTACCATCTCATGGATCATGAGGAGAGAGAGAGAGAGCTTCAGACTGGTGCCTGGAACATCTACCATCTCATGGATCACGAGGAGAGAAAGAGAGATAGAGCTTCAGACTGGTGCCTGGAACATCTACCATCTCATGGATCACGAGGAGAGAGAGAGAGAGAGCTTCAGACTGGTGCCTGGCACATCTACCATCTCATGGAGCACCAGGAGAGAGAGAGAGAGATAGAGCTTCAGACTGGTGCATGGAACATCTACCATCTCATGGATCACCAGGAGAGAGAGAGAGATAGAGCTTCAGACTGGTGCCTGGAACATCTACCATCTCATGGAGCACCAGGAGAGAGAGAGAGATAGAGCTTCAGACTGGTGCCTGGAACATCTACCATCTCATGGAGCACCAGGAGAGAGAGAGAGAGATAGAGCTTCAGACTGGTGCCTGGAACATCTACCATCTCATGGATCACGAGGAGAGAGAGAGAGATAGAGCTTCAGACTGGTGCCTGGAACATCTACCATCTCATGGATCACGAGGAGAGAGAGAGAGAGAGAGCTTCAGACCGGTGCCTGGAACATCTACCATCTCATGGATCACAAGGAGAGAGAGAGAGAGCTTCAGACTGGTGCCTGGAACATCTACCATCTCATGGATCACGAGGAGAGAGAGAGAGAGA